>NC_140517.1:3844780-3944780 GCF_964339955.1 Pipistrellus hanaki | reverse complement strand
CACCCCAGAAAGCGTCTCCCACCCCCCGATGCTCAGACGCTTTTGTCTCCATGGGCGCCTCGCTCTTCTCCAGGGCATCCCGCACGGGAGCCACAGAACTGCCCCGACGCCGGCCACCGCAGAAATAACCTCGAGGAGCGGACCCCCCGCCGTCCTCCCCGCGTCCAGGCCTCTCTGGGTCTCGCTTTCGGTCCCCGGAGCAGGGGAGGGGGACGCGGGGCCGGGGAGTGGCCCCATGAATACATTTAATTAAAAAAAAAAAGAAGAAGAAGAAGAAGCCGCGTTTCCATTTCGAAAAACCACCCCCCTCCACCGGTGCTGCGTGCCGCTCGGCATTATGTACGGTTTTGCTCTGCGACAGAAAGCATTACCTTTAAAGATTCATTACGGCGGGGTTAGTTAGACACATGATGGATGCCGCCTTAATCCCGCCGTACATTATTACGGCGCGAATGTAAACGATGAAGAATATTTTTGCGCTTATCAGCGTTTATGGGGAAATGTGTTCCGCGGTGATACATGGTGCTCTGTTCCTGTTGTTGGGATGAAAAGGGAGCCCCCACGGAAAGACGGAGTGTTGATGAGAGCGTGGTTACGTGTGATAGCATGTGCCTGTGGTACGCGGCTTCAAACATGTTCGCCGAGGGCCTCTGTCCAAAACGCAACGGGGAAAGGCATTTTCTGTGCAAAGCGGGCCAAGTGTGTGGGGTTTGCTTTTTTTTTTGTTTGTTTTCCTTCTGATCACAGCTCTGCTTTCATAGACGCATATGCATGCCACAGTCCGTTTCCTTTCTTGACGTGGTTGACATCCACATGTGCCTGTGGAGACTCGGTCAGTGGCCGTACAAAGGAGGCCGGGGCTGGGGCGGGGAGGGGGGTGGTTATTGGGTACCATCCATTGCCCGATGGAATGATAGTCCCAAAGTGATGTCATCCGGGCACAGTAAAATCCGTTCGAGCTGTAATTCCCTTCATGGGACAATAATATCCAACTTCGCTTTCCGATCAGGTGAGCATTAAAACAAAACAAAACAACATCCGAAACCGGTTTGGCTCAGTGGATAGGGGTTGGGTCTGCGGACTGGAGGATTGCCGGGTTCGATTCTGGTCAGGGGCCTGTACATCCCCCGTGGGGGGTGTGCAGGAGGCAGCTGGTCGATGTTTCTCTCTTTCATCGATGTTTCTAGCTCTCTATCCCTCTCCCTTCCTCTCTGTAAAAAAGTCAATAAAATATATTTTTAAAATAAAACAAAACAAAAAAGCAAAGAGAGAAAGAAAGCAAGCACGGGCCACGCTGAGTCCCCTCTGGGTGCCGTCAGGGCACAGGAAGAGTTCAGCTGTGGCCATGGGGGAACTGGTGACGGGGAGGGAGGCCCCACAAACCTCAGCGGCCCCCCGAGCTGGACAGACGGGAAGCTCACCTCCCGAGGCTCCCGCTGCCAAGTTCAAGTTCACTCACAATGTGGTTCCTGCCTCCCGCTCCCCTCCCCGCGCTGCGCCCACTCCAGAACAATAGCACGTCCGACTACAGAGTGACATCGGGCCCCGAAAGAAAATAAACCCTCATCAGCCCCCTGAAAAAAAAGAGGAAGAGAAAATTTATGAGCAAACGCTATTTAAAGAAAAGACACAAAGGGCCCTTCCTACGGCCGTCACTCAGGGCGCAGAGCTTAGTATTTCACCCGAGTGGCCTCTCCGCCCCCACCCTGCCCCGACCCGTGCCCGCGGAGTGAGAATATAGTCATAGGGCTTCCCAGGGCCCATGTCCCCGGGGCCCCCGTCAGTATATCGATCCTAAGTCTTTCTCCCGCCTCCTGTCCATGATGGATCTTTTTTAAAAAATATATATTTTATTGATTTTTTTTTACAGAGAGGAAGGGAGAGGGATAGAGAGCTAGAAACATCGATGAGAGAGAGAAACATCAACAGCTGCCTCCTGCACACCCCCCCACTGGGGATGTGCCCGCAACCAAGGTCCATGCCCCTCACCGGAATCAAACCTGGGACCTTTCTGTCCGCAGGCCGACGCTCTACCCACTGAGCCACACCGGTTTCGGCATCCATGACGGATCTTGAAGCAGATCTGGACTTGGCCAGACGTGGAAGTTCATTTCCAGGCCCCCCTCTTGTACTGAGTGTCCCAGTGTCCCTCCCCCCCAGGGGGAAGGGCAACGTAGTCTCCATGTAGCTGCCCACCGGGGGGCTGGCCACTACTCCTCTCCCCCTCCCCCGGACGGACGGACGGACATCTGCGGGAGGAAGATGTCGCTGTGGACGTTAGCGCCACAGGCTGCGTGCCCGGGGGCTCCCTCGGGCGCAGGAAGCCGCAGCCGGCCCGCGTTTCCTGCCCGGCAGGCAGCTCCCCCGGCCGCCCCGTGTTGTCTTTAGGAAGTCCGAGGTGGGGGCCCGGGGACCGCGGGCCTGGCTCCCATCCAGCCAGAGACGTGAGACTCCGCCCTGCACACCTCGGGCGGGGACATTGTCGCAGAGGGGTCACGTCCGTCCATCCGTCCATCGGAGAGGATCAGACCCATCGGTCCCCGGACCTACGCTGTCCCCGCCTCCTTTGGTTTGTGGCCTCAAACCCTGTCAGCTGATGTCCTGCCAGGCACAGGTGGTAGGATCCTTGGGCATGTCCTCTTGCTTGATTGCAGGGAGGAAGAGTTCCCGCACGTCTTTCTCTCCCTTTTCATTGTTTTTTTAAAAAAATTTTATTTCTATTATTCATTTGTTTGTTTTATTGACTATGGTATCACATAATTGTCCTCATCCCCCCTCATTCCCATCCCAAACCCCTCCCCACATATGCCCCCACCTCCCTGTTGTCCATGGCCACTGGCCAGGCCCACAGGCATGCACACAGGTCCTTTGGTTTATCTCTCCTCCTCACCCCCACCCTCCCCCGCCTTCCCTCTGAGGTTTGACAGTCTGATCGCTGCTTCTCTTTCTCTGAGTCTGTTTTTGTTCATCAGTTTATATTGTTCATTATTTCCTCTAGCAGTTTCTATTTTAAAGAAGCACACACACACACACACACACACACACACACCCAGGAGGCTTTCTCCAGGAACAGGAGGGCCAGCCCCTTGTAACAACAGGCCCCAAGCACACCCCTCCGGTCCATTCTCTGGCTTCAAGAATTCCCCCCGAGCCAGGACCCCAGACGCCGGGGACCGCCCCGAGGCCGCCCTCGGAGACGTGTTTATTCCCCGGAGCTCAGGAATATTTGCTGAAAGGTGGATTATCGCTCGGTGGGGCCACCAGCAGCTGTTGAAAACCGGGGCATAAAAGCTTGTTTATGTCTTTAACGGGCCCCTTAATGACGGAGCGAGCATGGGATTCATAATCAGATGCCCGGGCCCACTCGGCGTCGCTCCCCCGTGCACAGTGCTGGCGCGGCAAGAAACATCTGCTGAGTCATAAAAGGACGTTTTATTTGGGGTCCACTTTCAAAAAACAACATGATTCCGGGGAGGGCCGCTGGTTTATAGGGTACACAACAAATGATGATGTCTTGAAGTAATTAGACTTTACAATTAAACCTGCAAGGGCCACTCCTGGAAGGAAGGAAAAAGGAAAAAAAAATCCCCTTCCTGTCTTCATCTTTCTGGGTCATTCAAGCACAGCCCGTGGCCTGGCCTCCGTGTATTTCACTGGGAAAATGGCTCTTGGCATTGACACGGCTCTGGAAGGCCTCTGAGCGGCTTGGTCCTCCTGGAATTCCAACCACCATGGCTCTTTGGACTTGGGGTGCAGGCGTATAAATAGGAGTTCTCTCCACCTGCTTCTTCTTTTTTAAAATAATTTTTAAAAATATTTATTGATTTTTTTACAGAGAGGAAGGGAGAGGGATAGGGAGCTAGAAACATGGATGAGAAAGAAACATTGACCAGCTGCCTCCTGCACACCCCCCACTGGGGATGTGCCCGCAACCAAGGTCCATGCCCTTGACCGGAATGGAACCTGGGACCTTTCAGTCTGCAGGCTGACGCCCTATCCACTGAGCCACACCGGTTTCTTTCTCCACCTGCTTCTTGTCTGACAGACGTGGAGCATGTTAGAGTCATCCTGGAGGGAGGGAGGCCCAGAAGGTGGGAAGGAAGACAATGACCCGCCTCCCCACAGGCTGCAGTGTGTGTGTGTGTGTGTGTGTGTGTGTGAGGGGTCTGGGGGGCAGGTAGGGGGACATGCCAGCAGTCTGGGACAGCGTGGCCCCAGAGACACCCCTGGAAGGGAGAGGTGCCGAGGGGACAGGGTGCGGCCGCCCGGCCCAGCCCTCGCCCCCGCCATGGCAGATGGCGTCTGTCTCCGACACGCCGCTATCGCACCAGGAAGCTGCGTGTCACCACCTCCGTGCCCAACACCACTCCTGGAGCCAGGGACACGTCTATTGTTTCCTGGAGCCGGGCCCTCAGAAAAGCATGTGCGGCGAGAGGAAAGACGAGTTATTTTAAGAGCTGGCTGCGGGCGAGCTGGCTGTCCAAGGGCAGCGCTCTTGACCCAGGCGGCTGGGGGTGACGGCGGGAGGGGGGCGGGGGGGGACCTCAAGTGGAAGGGATTCCTGTGCCAGATCCCACCACCGAGGGTTCCGATTCTGTGGCTTCAGGTGCCCCGTCGCCCCCAACACACACGCACCCACCCACACCGGTGATTTTTTTTCTAATAGATTATTATTTTTTAATGTTTTTAAATTGATTTTGAGAGAGAGAGAGAGAGAGAGAGAGAGAGAGAGAGAGAGAGAGAGAGAGAGAGAGAGGAATGGAGGGGGTGAGGGAGATAGAAACATTGATGAGAGAGGAACATCACTGATCGGCTGCCTCCTGCACGCACCCCCACCGGGGATCAAGCCCACCACCCGGGCACGTGCCCTGACCAGGAATCGAACCTGTGGCCCCTTGGTTCCTGGGTCGATGCTCAACTGCTGGGCCACACCAGCCGGGCCGGGCACACTGGTGATTTTTTTTTAAAGCTCCCGAGATGATTCTCGTGTGAAACTATTTGAAAACGATTGCTCTGGGGAGATTGGGTGGTGGTTGCTTTTTTTTTTTTTTTTTTTTAAAGGGGAGTGGCATTTTTATCAGGCAAACACCTCCAGGAGCTGCTCTGGTTTCAGACAAGGAGGCTGTTCGTAGGCATGTGAAGGTTGAAGGGAGCCGCCCCCATGGAGAACAGGGGTTCTTCAAATGCTTAAGCATAGAATTATCCTACGAAGCAGTAATCCTGCTGGTGGATAGACTGTGCCCACAGGAACTGAAGGCGGGGCCCCGAGGAGTTCCTTCTACACGTATGTTCATCTGTGCTACCCACGGCAGCCACATATGGAGCCGCCCAAGCGTCTGTCGGCGGGTGAAGGGCTTTCCACAAAGTAGAGTGTGCCTCCGCTGGAGCACTCCGCAGCCTGGAGAGGAGAGGGGAGGAAGGGGACTCTGAGACCTGCTACAGCATAACAATCCTCAAAGACGTGATGCTGAGTGAGTACACCGGTCACAAGAAGACACCTACTGTGTGACTGCACTCTGGGAAGCCTCTGCATTGCTAAACCCGTGGGAACAGAGAGTAGGATGGTGGGTGCCCGGGGTTAGGGGAGAGGAATGGGGAGCTCATGTTAAATGGGGACAGATAGGGTTCTGTGGGTGGACGGTGGTGATGGTGGTGATGGTGGTGATGGCAATGAATGTGCTTCATGTCACTGAACTGGAGACTTAAAAAAATGGTTAAGCCGCCCTACCCGGTGTGGCTCAGTGGATAGAGTGTCGGCCTGCGGACTGAAGGGTCCCAGGTTCGATTCTAGTTAAGGGCATGTACCTTGGTTGCAGGCATATCCCCAGTAGGAGGTGTGCAGGAGGCAGCTGGTTGATGTTTCTCTCTCATCGATGTTTCTAGCTCTCTATCTCTCTCCCTTCCTCTCTGTAAAAACTCAATAAAATATATATTTTTTTTAAAAATGGGTAAGCCCAGCTGGTGTGGCTCAGTGGTTGAGTGTGGACCTATGAACCAGGAGGTCAAGGTGGAATTCCCAGTCAGGGCTCATGCAGGACGGCTGGCTTGATCCCCAGTGGGAGGACAGGGGGTGTAGGAGGCAGCTGACCAATGGTTCTCTGTCATCGTTGGTGTTTCTATCCCTCTCTCCCTCTTGCTTCCTCTCTCTGAAATCAGATTTTTTTAAAATAAAAACATTCAAAAATGGTTAAGATGGTCAACTTCATTTCCTTATCTTACGACATTAAGATTTTGTTTTTCTGGAGCGAGGCCGCTGACCAGAGGGAAGTTGCCTGAGGAGCACAGACCTTGGCCTCTGGAAAGGGCGGTAACGAATGCTCCAGGCGTGGCGGGCCGATGGGCTCCATCCCAGAGACTCGGCGGCTGGTCACACAGCACGCCCCATCACAGGCGCGTGCTCAGGGTCCTCCGGCCTCCTGGGGAGAGGCGGGCCTCCCTCCAGCAGCGGGTACTGCAGCCTTGGATGGTGAAGGAAATGGGACTTCCGGAGGATCTGGGCACACCTGGGGCCACAGTGCCCCAATCCCAGGTCCAGTGTCTGCGGCTGCGCCGGGCTCCAGGGTAGTGTGGTCACCCTCAGAGCCCTCCCTTCCTCCCTCCGCCAGCCCCCAGTGACCTCGCTCTGGGTCCCTTCCACCTCTCTCTGCCTCGCTCCCATTTTAATCCGTTAAGTGCCTTTCAAGTCTTTGTCCGGCCGCCAGCCTCTGCCCCGATGGAAGCTGGCAACCAGCAGGGCAGATGCTCAGTGTGTTCTGTGCTAGTTCCAGGTGTCCCGCCCGTGGTGAGACCAGTGGTCGGCAAACTCATCAGTCCACAGAGCCAAATACCAACAGGACAATGATTGACATTTCTTTGGAGAGCCACATTTTTTAAACTTCAACTTCTTCAAATGCCACTTCTTCAACATAGACACGCCCAGGCCGTGGTGTTTTGTGGAAGAGCCACACTCAAGGGACCAAAGAGCCGCATGTGACTTGCAAGTCGCAGTAATATTCTATCTTATGTTCTTGAGTGAAGCTCACCATGTTATAAAGCAGGGCCTTCCAGGCACCCCACCCCTCTGCTACCTCCCTATCCCTCTCCTTTCTTCTCACTCAGGCGTGGTAGACCAGTACGCCCCACATCCAGTTAGTTGCATGCCTCTGCTACGATTTTTGACACAAGCAAGTGAATCAGTTGGATTTAAATTTGTCTCATTCAATAGTTCCCAAATAACAATGTGTTTTTATTTTTTTTTTTAAAAAAAAGATAAAGTGAATGTCTCCCTCATTTCTATAAGTCTAAAGTAGTTAATTCAGAGCAGGTTGTGGTAATAGAAACCCAGGCCCCTTCTATATCTTGTTGCTCTGCCATGTGTGGCCTCCATTCCAAAACTATCATGGCTCCTGGAGCTCCAGCGGAAAGTAGGAGGGGACAAAGAAAGGGACCACTTCCTGAGAGGACTCATCCCAGAATTGTCTATACCGCTGTTGTCTGTAATTAGTTGGCCAGAGCTCAGTCACATGGCCATAGTTAGCTGCAAGAGACCCGGCATAACCTAGTATTTGTTTTAGGTGGACAAATGTCCAGTGAAAAATTGGGGCTGTCTTTCAGAGGCAATTGGGAACAATGACATTTTCTATCCTTCCTTTTGATAAATGTTATATTACTCGAGGCCCAATGCAGGAAATTCGTGCAAGAGTAGGCCTTCCTTCCCCTGGCTGCCAGAGCTGGCTTCTCTCTGGCACCCGGACTCAGGCTTCCCTTGCAGCCCTGGCTTCCGGAGAAAGAGAGAGAGAGAGAGAGAGAGAGAGTGAGAGAGAGAGAGAGAGAGAGAGAGGCCCTAATATAACATTTATCCGGAAGATGTCTGTTCTATTTATGCTTTTATTATCATATATTATTTCTTCTGCTTTAAACATAAGTGAAATAGTTAAATAATGCTAAAAAATATTTATAATAGAGAAATAAGTTTTGGTTTTTTTTGCTGCTCAACCCAATTCATCTCTCGAGACGCATCCATTTTAACTCCTTTAGTGGTTTCTTCAGGCATTAATCTTCACATTTCTAACTGATAATATGATGATCCAGCTCTCTCCCGATTCATTAATTTTAGGCTTTTGACTTTCCACTTTGGTAAATGGGGACTTGGCTTTCTTTCTTGTGAACGCACACACACTTCTGCCCGGCTTCCTCTCCCCACATCTTTCCAGCAGGAGCTTAGACATGTTCCAGTGAAAGCAATATTGAGAAAAATAATTTCAGTGTTTTGACAGCGCAAATATCGTTCACTCTGGAGCCTAATGAAGGGGCAGAATTATATTTCTTTTTTGGAAAATATTTCTTTTCTTGGAATCAATAATTGTCTCATTTTTCATGTTCTTAGCTTTTAAAAAAATATCTACTTAAAAAGTTCCCTTCTCCTCCAATAGCTTTTTAGTAGATTCATCCATGTATCAATAGATCAGATCATCTATCCGTTTTGGTTTTTGTTGTTGTTTTGTTTTTTTGTTTTTTCTTAGAGACCCTCTTCCTGGAGATCCATGTCCTCCTGCTGTAATCAGGATGGTTGATTTTTAGGACGAGTGTATGGCTGTGAATAGTACCTCATCTTGGAATCTCTTCGCTTCTTTCATATGTTCTATTTATTTTCGGGATCCCAAACTCCCTTCTTGGATGAACTACATATTCTAGTCACTTCCTGGGAAGAGGGACCATGAGAGGTAAATGTTCTGTCTGTGAGATGTTGTGAGTCAACCACAACACTTGACATTTTGGCTGGGTATAGAATTCTAGGCTGAAAATTCGTTGTCATTCTCCCCTGGTGTTAACAATCTGATTCAGTTGTTCCTCCCATGATCTCTCTCTCTCTCTCTCTCTCTCTCTCTCTCTCTCTCTCTCTCTCTCTCTCTCTCTCTCTTTCAATTTGAGGGTCCTAAAATACCATATTAATGGGCCTTAGCTGAGCCTTTTAAAATGCATACTGCTGCCAAAACCGGTTTGGTTCAGTGGTAGAGCGTCGGTCTGCAGACTGAAAGGTCCCAGGTTCGATTCTGGTCAAGGGCATGTACCTGAGTTGCAGGCACATCCCCAGTAGGGAGTGTGCAAGAGGCAGCTGGTCGATGTTTCTCTCTCATCGACGTTTCTAGCTCTCTATATCTCTCCCTTCCTCTCTGTAAAAAATAAATAAAATATATTTTTTTAAAAAATTTAAAATGCATACTGCTTGCCGATACAGGTTTGCTCAGTGGATAGAGTGTCGGCCTGCAGACTGAAGGGTCCCAGGTTCGATTCTAGTCTAAGGGCATGTACCTTGGTTGCGGGCACATCCCCAGTAGGGGGCGTGCAAGAGGCAGCTGATCGATGTTTCTCTCATCCATGTTTCTAACTCTCTATCCCTCTCTTTTCTCTCTGTAAAAAATCAATAAAATATATACACTTTTTAAATTAAAAAATAAAATGCATAGTGCTCAGTTCTGAGTGGGTCCTTTTATCCCACCTGAGAAAACTCACGTCCTTCAACTCTAGAAACGTCCCCATGCTATTTCTTTAATAAATTATATTCTTTCGATATGTATTCTACCTGTTCTTTCTTTTCAGAAGTTTGCATAGTCAGATGCCTGCGCTCACAGTTAGGTGTTATAATTTTTCAAATATTATCTTTTCACTTTTTTTTTTTGTCTTTGTTGTTGTTGTTGTTGTTGTTCAATTTACTGACCTTTTTTTTTCAATTACACCTTTCAATTCTCAACTTGGATTTATTATCTCTTCAACTCTATATTCTTCACACAGTTCTTTCTTGTTTATTCTTTGATTGAGTCTTAAAAGCAATAGTATCCTGTCCTTGTTTCATGAATGCAACATGCTTTTGTCTCTCTGTGAATATTACCTATAATATTGTGACATTTTCTGTTATTTTTTTTTTTATTATCTCTATCTCAGATTTTTTCTTCTCCTGATTTCTCAGTTGGCCTCTGTCTTTCTTGGTGGGGGGTGTCCTTTTCATATCTGTGAATCTTTTGTGGCCTGTTTTTAACAATGCAGCTCTAACAAAATAATTAACTGGGGGCTCCGTGCGCCTGAGAGAGCTTGTTGGCGGCTGGGTCACTAGATGGCAAACCAGATTATTAGTGTATTCCTGCATATTTCCTCTGGTTCCTCGTCTCTACAGAGGAACTGCCCATCACTCCACCGCCACCCTACAGGGATCAGCCTGGTGGTGCATTCTGGGTAGTACGCAAAGTAAACCCACCTAGGAGCCCATACCATAGAGTTACACAGGATTTTATTTAATCCGTGTATTTTTATCCCAGCACCTCATCCTCCTTCTAACTTGGTTATCACTTCTCTATCAGCTTTCTGGTTTCACAAAATATGTGAAGCATCCCCGGTCGCATCTAAGTTTCAGCAGAGATAGAGACTGTGTTTTTGGTTTTTCTTTCTTCTGCATATTTGGAAATGATGCCCAAGAAGAGACAAGGGAGAAAAAAAAAATACCCTGCCACCTTAATTCTGTTAAGTCCTATGCTATTATTTAATTAATATGTGTCTGTACATCTGATTCATTCTTTTCACTTAACGACATTCATTCAAAAAGGATATTTTATATCACTATTGCAAAATGGCACACTGTGGGGGGGGGGGGGCTCTACAAAAACAAATAAAGGACAAATAAAATGACACCATTCATTCTAGCCAGCTACTATTCCTGCCGAAGGCTCTGGGCCGAGCCAGCTCTGTCTTTGCTAAAGAGACAGGCCAGCAGGTGTTAGGACGATGTTGCTATTAGAAAGACATCCACATCAGGAAAACATACTATTACCCAACGGAGACAGTTCCCCTTTGTTAGCCAGACAGACCAGGAAAACACGGGGACGTGGGAAGAATTGACCCCAAGTGTAAGTCAAAGGTATTGAACTCCGTATCCCCTGCCACGGGCCCACGGCTCTCTGCATAGCTGGCTTCTTGTTGTTCCGATTTGGGCTCAGATTTCTTCTTCTTAGAGTCCTCCCCGGCCGCTCCCATGGGCGAAACCTCTGATTACATCTCACCGCCCCGTGTTACGTATTCATCAGCCCTGTCGCCCTGTCTGGCGGCTGTGCTGGTTCCCCTGTCCCCAGGCTGCCCCCGCCCCACCCCGGCTGGAATGTCAGTTTGATGAGGACAGAGACTAGGCCTGCCCCACTCACCCAACATGCCCAAGCCTCAATTAGGATTGACACATAGTAGATGCTCAATAAATATCTACAACGAATAAATGCATGCATTAAAGAGAGAGAGAGAGAGAGAGAGAGAGAGAGAGAGAGAGAGAGAGAGAGAGAGGGAGGGAGAGAGAAATCAGCTTGCTGTTCAGTTGCAGCCATTTGCACATCCCCAGCCATTCAGTCACCTTGGTTTTCTGTCTCTGTCTCTCTCTTCTTCCCTCTGCCTCCCCCTCAGGCCTCAGGTTTCAGCCACCAGGTCCCCTCCACATGACAGGAAGAAAAGTTAATTCTTAAATGGCGGCTGGAACCACGTTGAAGCGTGCTGACAGCCCTCACACCCGCTCTCGACATCTCTCATGAGGGTGAGGATCTCACAATGGCAGATGCTGGTCAATTAGGCAGAAATACTTTCATCTTGAAAAAGAGAGGAAAAAAGGATTTAAAGACCCAAAGGTATTTTTGGCTGACATGAGTGTAATTAATTTCTTCACAAGACAAAATGGACAGAAAATGAATGCCATTAAGGGCCGAGGTTTTCTGCTGCCAAACCGACAAATCAATTCAGGGTGAGCTGCGGGCTGGCGCGCTTTGTTTTGTTTTCCCTCGCAGTTGTTTTGTTTTTTTGTTTTTTTAATCTTTGTTAAATGGAATTAACAATGAAAAGTTGAGTGAATGGACACAGAGTTTTTGATTTCCACTTAGCCGTGTAAAAGGGGATGATGTGGCAGCCCCGGGTGGGCATTCCCAGGCGGAAATCATCATGGAGGCTGAGAGGCGGCCACCCCTTCGGGCCTGCATCACACCGTGGTCCTCCGTGAGCCCTGAAGAGGGAGCCTCCTTCCGCGGACTTGCAAGGTCTGACGCCTCTCCTCTTCCAAGTACCGGGCACATGGTCGGTGCTTAAGAAGTAATAATAGGGCAGTTCAATGAAGTTCCTTGTATTTTCCCATCGGTAGCCAATCTCTCGACTCTGGGGCATGGGCACCTTGATGAAAATGCCAGTTTTCTCAGCGTTAGGGGTTCCCTTTCATCAATAAGACATCTCCCTCGACGTATTTATAAACATCTTCCAAAAATGAAATAGGCGTTTTTAAAAATATATTTTATTGATTGTCTACAGAGAGGAAGGGAGAGGGATAGAGAGCTAGAAACATCAATGAGAGAGGAACATCGATCAGCTGCTTCCTGCACACTCCCCACTGGGGATGTGCCCGCAATCAAGGTACATGCCCTTGACCGGAATCGAACCTGGGATCCCCCAGTCCTCAGGCCGACGCTCTATCCACTGAGCCAAACCGGTTTGGGAGGCATTTTTTTGTTTTTTGTTTGTTTGTTTGTTTTTTTAAAAAAAGGTTTGAGTAATTACTCTGTGTTTCCATAACCAGACCGACAAACACTCGGCTACATGGAATGCTATTTCTGCAGCAGAAAGGACGCTTATTTAAAATAATAAAAGCGTAATGTGCTAATTAGACTAGACGTCCTTCCGGATGACCTTCCACCCCTTCCAGGGCTGTGAGGGAAGCTTGGGTCCCGGGTGCCAGAGGGAAGAAGCCAGTGCCGGCAGCCGGGGGAGGGGAGGCCTGCCCTTGCACGAATTTCGTGCACCGGGCCTCTAGTTTCCTGTAAACAAACACAGGGACTTCTTTAAAATAAAGGTAAGCCTCTGCGCTCACCCAGAAACTACATCACCCCACAGCTGGAGGTGGGAAGGTCCCTGAGGCACGGTGTTTCCATGGCAACAGCCGAGGACTCTGGATTCTGTGTGTGCTTTCTCCATGCAGGCCAGCTCCTGTCTATAAATGAGTGACTGCACGGTCATGGGGGCCTAGAGCGGTGGCTCCATAGGAGTAACTACGGGTGACTGCAGGGCTGTGTTTTTGTTTATTTTGGTTGGTTTGGTTGGTGTTTTTTTTTTGGTTTGTTTGTTGCACGTCTTCCTCCAGCTGTCGAGACGATGTGCAGGTTTACTTAAGGTAATTTTAAAGAATGATGATTTGGCAAACACCAGGAAACGTCAGAGTTCTCTCTCTGATGCAGCACCTTCTCGTGGAGGTGATTTTGCGCACTATTCTTCCGAATATGGAGCTGGGATTGGCAGCAGGGGGAGGGCTTGCGCCTGCTTTGCGATGGTAGCACGTGGAATAAGGCACACCAATTAAACTAATGATAGCCTGTGAAGTTTTGCAAGTGATGGGCTCTTTTATATATAAATTAGAGGCCCAGTGCATGAAATTCATGCACTTAGGGGAGGGGGGCCTCAGCCTGGATTGCGAGAGGGCGCAGGCCAAGGGACCCACCGGTGCAGATCAGGGCTGTGGAGGGATGTGGGAGGTTGGCCAGTCAGGGAGGGATCATAGGAGGGCTCCAGGGTGTGTCTAATCTCGCTCAGTCCTGATTAGCTGGACCCCAGCAGCAAGCTAACCTACCAGTCGCAGCATCTACCTGCAGTGATCAGTGCATATCATAGCTACTGGTCAACCGACTGACTGTCTGACCCCTGGTGGTCAGTGCACATCATAGCGAGCAGTTGAGTGGCCTTAGCATATCATTAGCATATTACACTTTGATTGGTTTAATGGCTGACCCGACACTTAGCATATTAGGCTTTTATTATGTAGGATGAGTCAGGTCAAAGTAATCCACAAAACAGTCTCACACACTCATTTGCCTTTTTAAGTGGGAGAGGAAAGGATGTGGTTTGGATATGCCAGGAATTGCGCATAAACCAAAGCCCAGCTTATCTATGCCAAAAAATAAAAATAAAAATAAAAAATGTAGTGAGTAATTGTTCCCAAATTACTGCTACTAGTCTTAACCTACTCCATCACAATAGAGGTTAGCTTCTCTGCCAGATGTTTTCAGCTTAGACAAAACCTTGGTTCACCCATGAGAGCATGACATTCATATCTACCTTCACAGAAAATAAAATGTTAAAAAACAAAACAAAACCCACCCACACACGTCTCTTCTTCCTAGTGGCAGAGCATTTGCCAGCTATTGGTTTTGATATGATCCATTATGTTACTAGATCCCCGAGGTTAGATTCCATGCAATCCATTCCTCCAAGAACATCCTGGGGAAAAAATGTTCCCCTCCAGATACAATTACGTGGCGCCTTTTGATCAGATCATGAAATGAACTACGAAGTTCATCTTCTGGACTTTTTTTTCTTTTTTTCTTTTTTCTCTGCCAGGAAACTAGGAGTTTCCAGTTTAGTATCACCTTGCAGTTGCATGGAGAGAAATGCACACGAAATCGGGAGCCTAAGGATTTGACCGGTAGACTGACTTCTATGATTGGTAAGTTGCGTGTGTCATGAGCATTTTACTTGACCTGTTTGAGCCTGTTTCCATGCCTGACAAATGGTCATAATAACCAGTGCCAGCAGAGGCAGACATTCTTGGTTGCTCACTCAGCGGTCCTCTCCTACTCTTCCTCTTAATGGCAGAAATACTATATCCTTTGGGTTCCCCCATCGCCATGTGCTTAGGAGAGGCGGACACAACTCTAGTGAATGAGTCATCGCTGGCCGGTGCCAAGCATCATAAGCCCATTCTCCTTTCCCCGTGATGGCTTCGGAGATGGACACGTGACCCAGCTCTGGATGAATGAGCTACCAGGCGAAGGCTGCCCAGGAAAGTATTTTCTCTGTGAGAGATGAGGGAGGCGAACACCAACCCCATCCTGTCCCCGAGACTTCCTCCTTTCAGCAGAGTTGTGTGGGGGCGTGAGCGCTGGGGGCGGGGCAGTGTTCTTGAAACCGTCGTGGGAGCCAAGAGATTTGCAGGGAAGCCAACCCTGAGGTCCAGGAAGCAGCGGACACCCAGCCTCTTGGCTTCTTGCTTGTCTAGGAGGACAAACGGCCTAAGATTTTCAGCCATTAATAGTTGAGCTTCCTACTTCTTGTCCTCAGAAGCATCTTAGGGGTTAGTTACTTTCAAGAATGCCCGTCGAAATGCTTGGGAAGCCGAGAAGACCTGTGATGCTGATGACGTTCATTCCCAGTCTCTCTGATTCTCCTTCTGCTTCTCGACTCGCCCGTCACCCCCTCGCTCTGTTTCTCTTGAACCATTCTAAGGAAAACCAGCCCTCGTAGTCATTAGCACCGCTGCTGTTGTCATAAAGCAGGGGTCTTCAAACTACGGCCCACGGGCCACATGCGGCCCGCAGAGGAGTCTGATCCGGCCCGCCAGGTTTTTTGGGCAGTGAGCGCAGCCAAGGTGTTACAGTAGGAATTAGTAGTTCATATAGTCCGGCCCTCCAGCTCTCTGAGGGACCGTGATCTGGCCCCCACTTTAAAAAGTTTGAGGACCCCTGCCATAGAGTATAGCTTCTATTCACTGGCTATTCATCGTGAGCTTAATGTTGCACTAGGGACTTTGTGAACAATGCCTCACAACAAGAACCCTCACAACAAAACATTCCCGCTATTCCCGTTTATAGGTGAGCAAGTGGAAGCTCACCTCCGTGGAGGAGCTTGCCCAAGATTAGACAGACCTCTCGCAGTCGGCAAAGCTGGCACACGGACAGGAGCCTGCAGGACACCAGCGGTTACACCCTCAGCGGAGCTCTCGGAGGCCACGCCTTCGGGAGTGGGAAATGACAGGTCAGTCAGTCACAATGTCAATCAATCCCTCGCTCAACCAATCCATCAATAAGGAACACACACGTGAAGCACCGAGTCTTTTTAGGACACCAAACCTAAGTATGCTTTGTGCAAGGATTTTTTTTAAAAAATTATGTTTTTGTTGATTTCAGAGAGAGGAAGGGCGAGACAGAGAGAGAGAGAGAGAGAGAGAGAGAGAGAGAGAGAGAGAGAGAGAGAGAGAGAGAGGGAAACAGGAACATGGAGAAGCACAGATGAAAGAGAAACAGGCATCAGCCGCCTCCTGCACAGGCCCTCTTGGGGGTTAAGTCTGAAACCCGGGCATGGCCCTGGCTGGGAATTGAACCGGCAACCTCCTGGTTGCATGGGACAGATGACGCTCGGCCAACTGAGCCACACCGGCTGGGCTGCTTCAGGGATTCTAAGGCGGCTCGGCCTGTCCAGCTATACAGCTCTGCCGTGGCTGTAGACACGAGACATCCTCACCATCATGCTCTCCCCCTTCGAACCTGGCTGCCGCCTGAGACAGGCCAGAGCCATTTTCTCACAAGCCTCCCCCCCGCCCCCCCCCGCCCCCCCCCCCTACATGTGACAACACAAACCTCAGCGTCGGTTAGGGTCAGCTGGCAGCGATCACAAACTCCGCTATGCTAACTTCACAACAATTGCTCTCCAGCATCACTGATGTGCACACACACACACACACCCCGGGGCCGAGAGGTGCTGAGAATGTATCCATTAGCTCCGATGCCACTCTCTCGACAGGAAACCCCCGTCCTGAGCGGCATGACACGGGCACGCCAGGGAAGGTGCTGAAAGAGACGGAGACGGAGACGGAGGCGGAGGAGGAGATGGAAGGCGTCGAGGTTCAGAAGCTCTGAGCAGAGGTGATGGGTGAGAGCCCGTCTCTTGTACCCCAAACCATGCTAGGGCGTGTACTCAGGAAGCCGGCTCTGTCTCACACGCGTGTGCACACATGATTGAGTGTCAAGAGGACTTAAGTGCAAACCCGAGGCCAGTGGCCTCTGGAAATGGAACTGCGGGGCGGGGGGTTGACGGGGTAGGAGGGATGGGGGGGGGTGGTCCCGGTCAGGAGCTTGCGCCGACGACATCGCGAAGGCTTCCGAGACTGCAGTGGGAAAAGGAGGCTGCCCGCTGGCAAGAAGCTTCTGGAAGCAGCCCTTGTCCCGGGCAGCAGTGTTGGCTGCCCCGATGCTCTCCTCGGGTGATTTGGGACAACCCAGAGGGTGGGCAGAACCTTGCCCTGGTGACCGGGAAGAGGAGAAGGTTCTGGAAAGCTCCCAGGGAACAGGCCTTCCGTGAGGGCACAGTGAGGCTCGCTGTTTGTTGCAGAGGCTTTGTGGGGCGGCCTTTCCCTGCCTTGGCCCCCTCCTCCTCCTCCTCCTCCGGACCATTTGCACAGCGCCCGCCCTGTCCTCCCTGCTCCCAGAGCGGCAGAGAACCAGAGGAGCAGGCTGTGGCCAGGCCACATCCACCGCCCAGGCTGGCCGCTCACTCAGTGCCCTGGTTGGGAGCGGAGGGGTCCCGGGCAGGGGAGTAGGGGGTCTGGGTGGGGGGAGACCCACGGGGCATCAGGACCAAGCGTGTTCAAAGTCGCTTCCGTTCACCCCCCCCCCCCCATCCCGGTCTGTTCAGGACAAGCAGAGGCGCTCCTGTGAGTAATTCATCGCGTGCCTGGACTCAGGGGGGCTGCACAATCTCATTAGCATGGATTTTTGCATATTTAACTACGGTTTTTAATTAGATGGTATTTTATTATTCATGCACATAATTTGAGTCCACGTCGGGCTGCTCTCTTGAAGGAAAGAGGGGGGAAATATGGTGCGTGGGGGAGGGTGGGAGTGGGTGGGGTGGAGGGGTGCGCGGTGGGGGGTGAGAGGAGGGGGTGGCCCTCTTCTGAGCTGGGAGTCGGGTTGGCATGCTCCCTGGGGGCAAGGGAGGGCGGCCGGGCCTCGGTGGGTAAGGCCCTCTTTTAATTCCGCTAATCGCCGCGCACCTCGCTCGATGCCTCTGTGCGTCCGGGTGCCGGGAGTTGTCTCTGGACGGACGCGGCGACGGTAAACAGTTTGCTCTGTTTGGATTGCGCCCCCAAACTGTTTGCTCAGGCTCCTTGATGTATTATTAACGCGGTAATGGGCCCCCGGGAGGCCGTCTCCTTATCCGCCTTCATTTGCGGAGTAAGCCGCGCGTGGTTTTCATCTTTCCTCCGACGGCGAAGGGCGCTGATGAGGAGGGGGTGGATTTTTTTCTCTCCCCTCTTTCTCCTCGGCCTCCATTGGCACGGTTTGATTATGCGGGCAGAGTGGCCGGGCTGCTGATTTCTGTCTAATTTCCAATTAGTCATCTGACTGAACACATCTGTGCCGCATCCACCCCGGAGCCGGCTGGACCGTCGCTGTCCCCTGCTCACACCTGCCAGACCGGGGCCGGGCACTCTGCCGGGGACACGCCGAACCCGCCCTTCAGACGCCAGCGAGGAGTTGTCCTGTGTCGGCGTTTCTTAGGGGTGTCCAGGAGGTGTGACTGTCTCTGTCTGCAGCCGAAGAACCCGCCAGGACACCCCATGCCACGCCGAGCACCCCCAGGGTGGTGCCTGACCACGGGTGGCCCTCTCTCGGTGGCCCCGGTGGCTTCACCGGCTGCCGTCAGGCAGATAAGGCCCCGGGAAGGGCCGCTTTCATTGTGCCGGTAAACAGAGCATCCGGCGGCCTGCGCGCCCCTGCCCATCGGCGCCTCGGGTCATCCCGCAGCGGCTGGGACGGGGCTCCCCGTCTCCCCGGAAAAAGGAGACGGCTCCGAGGGAGAGCAGAGGCCTGGGTGCTGGGTCCGAGGTGCCCGTGACTTGGATACTCCAGAGCGCCCGGCATGGATCTCAGAGGAGGAAGCCGGGGCCGGTTTCTGCTAAGTAAGCAGCAGTCTCCGCACCGGGCAGCGCTCCGGGTTTGGGGAGAGACGCTTCTAACGGCTCCACAGTCAGGAATCCCCCGTGCAGTCCTCAGGGCCCCGGGGGCAGCAGGCTGGGCGGCAGAGGGGCAGGAGGCGGGTCCTGGAGGGAGAACTCGCATTTGGACCGCGGGGTTCGGGGCGGTTGCAGAAGCAGCCACGTTTCTGTTGGGTCTAACCGGTCCTGCCAGGGGGTCGGACTCCCAGGCTGGCAGAAGGTACAGGTGCAGCTAAGATGGATGTGCTTGCCAGGCCATCATCCCTGCCCGGAGGCACTGAGCTTTGGTGGTTTGTTTTGCCTGGGCCATGGGAGTGGACGGCCATCTTTACCCCCAAGTGAGCATCCGCACCTCGGTGCTGGCCCCCGGGAGCCTGGCTTCTGGGGAGAAGACTCCTCTCTTCTTTTCCCTCCTCCAGGTGTGATAATCATGGCCTCTTGCCCACAGCACAGGGCTGTCAGGAAGAGGAAAGGCGTTCATGCAAGTGGATGGAGCAGGATGGCGTATGTGGCCTCGTGTTTGTTGCGTGTGCCTCCGTTTCCCCATCTGTGACGTGGGAACGCTCAGAGCACCAGCCTCCTGGCGCCGTTACCAAGGTGACCCTGCGGTAAAGGACGCCTCGCCCTTACAGAACTGCCGGCGTTGGGGTCCGTGTCATTATGTCCATGAGACACTGCACAGCCTGGACCCAAAGGGCTGGTAAGTAGGGAATTACGTTTCCAGCTCTTGTTCTAGGTTTTTTAAAAGCACTTTTTACAGATGCTGCAGCATCTGAGATGGTAGGAACCATTACGGTGATGAGTGAGCCCGACCCTTCCCAAAGCTGTGAGTGGCTTGTTAGCGAGGGCCAGTCTTTGTCCCACCCCCACCTCCCGGCACCCCACCCCCACCCCCCTGGGGCGTGGTTGTCTGGCAGGTGTTCAATCAGTGATGGACAGATATGCATGGCTCATGGGCCTCCTCGGGCAAACATCTGTCCTTGTTGGCATTGCAGTGCCCAGGCTGCCAGCTCAAGCCCCAGGGTCAGCATCTCGGAGGAGGACTGGGATGTGCGTTTGGGACAGTGTCCCGTCCCCCCCCCCCCCAGAGTTTGGCCGACCACAGCCTTGGGTGTGAGCCTGCCCATGGCCCCGGTGGCAGAGAGAACGGTTTCCGGCACCCAGCACCGTTCCTGACACACAGCTGGTACCAACACACAGTGTGGACTGAATGAATGAGTCATCTCCGGGGTCAGTATAGGGCCGTGGTAGGCAAACCGCGGCTCGCGAGCCACATGCGGCTCTTTGGCCCAACGCCACTTCTTCAACATAGACTCGCCCAGGCTGAACACCGACTTCTGCGCATGGGCGGGCCACAAAGTGTCCATCCACGTGGTATTTTGTGAAAGAGCCACACTCAGGGGGCCAAAGAGCCGCATATGGCTCGCGAGCCGCAGTTTGCCGACCACAGGTCTAGGGTGCTCATGCTTGCGTGGGCCCAAGAGAAGGAGGCTGCCCAGGCCCTTCACGGCTCTGGGTGGGTATCTCAGAGCCCACGCGGACGCCATGCTGACTCAGAAGAGGAGACTGAGACCCCTGGGCTAGTCCGACTTCTCCTCCAGCCTCAGGCCCTCTGAGGTCACCCAGCACTCTGATGTGAATCCCAGGAAAGCCCTGGGACCTCCACATGTCATAGACACCATTCAGCATGCCTGGGGGCGGTGGGGGGGTAAATCTTTTGGAGCCCAAGTTCAAGCTCACTCCAGCAGCCGCCCATCACCCCACCTGGTTCGCTGGACTCTGAGAGCCCAGCCTGAAGCCTGCCCGAACCCCACGGCCTGTGGCTCCCCAGCCCGGCCTTTCTCCCCGGACTCAAGGGCCTTGGATCACCGGTAGCATAGCTCCTGCTCTCCCTTCTCCGCGCCCGGACCCTGCTCCTTCCTGGGCGTGTGAGCGCCTGGGAACTGAGTGTGGTGTGGCTCGTCCCTGTAAAAGGAGCCGGCCTCCCAGAACCTTCTGGAGTGCTCCGTACCCACTCGGGACGGGCGGTGGTGTTGGCTGGGCTGTGGTAATTTCTTTGAAATCCCTGTTTTTGCTTCATAAGCATTCTGTCCGCTGTTGGAACAAGCAGTCACCCCGTGAGGCTGCGTTTAGAATATTGAAGCTTTCTGGACGGCGTTCAGTCGAGTGCCGGGCAGAGGATGTCGGTGACGGCGGGTGATGGTGGAGCCAGGCGGAGCGGGGAGCGTGATGGGCACACAGGGTGGGTGCTCAGAGCAGGAAACGGAGGAGGAGATGATGCCGTGATGGCTCAGGTTGAGGGAGCACACGGGGAGCAGCGGTGGATTCGAACCCAGGACCTCCGGCCGCCTGCACCACCGGCTCCGGCGGGAGGCCCTGGCTGCAGGCACCCCGGCATGGCCTCATTCCCCTCTGTGCCAGGCCAGCGTGCCCAGGGCAGGGGAGCACGGACAGGGCTGGCCTTGTCGGGAAGGGAGGCCAGACCGGTTGGACAGGCCAGGGTAGAAGACGTCCCCAGCCGGTCCCCACGGCGACGGGGACAGGGCGATGGCAGAGGGCCTCTCCCAGAGGTCATCCGAGGCCTCGGCCGCCCGCTGCTCCCGGCTGGGTCGGTGTCGCCACTCCCCGGAAGGCCTGCGGAGCAGAGATGGCCACCTGCTCCCCACGCGGGCCCCTGGGGGCTGTGCACACACACACCCACCGGGGCCCGGCGCACACACACACCGGGCCCGTCACACACACACACACACACCGGGCCCGGCACACACACATACCAGGGCCTGGTGCGCACACACACCAGGCCCGTCACACACACACCCACCGGGGCCCGGCGCACACACACACCAGGCCCGTCACACACACACCAGGGCCGTCACACACACACACACTGGGCCTGGCACACACACACCCACCGGGCCCCATCACACACACACCGGGCCCGGCACACACACACTGGGGCCCGGCACACACACAAACACACACACATACACACACACACACACACACACACCGGGGCCCATCACACACACACCGGGCCCGGCACACACACACACTGGGGCCCAGCACACACACACTGGGGCCCGGCACACACACACACACACACACACACACACACACCCGGGGCCCGGCCGGCCTCCTGGCCACGCGGGCGGCGGAAGGCACAGCCGCAGACACATGAAAGCAGGGGCCCCACACAGGGAAGAGGACATTTCCCTGGAGCTGTTTGCCCCGCCGCCTCCCCCACGCCTCCCTCCCCGGGATGAAGGCGGCTCTGATGTTCTGATGCGGAGACCATCAAAGGCGGGCGCACAGCTGAGCGGGGACGCACCGCCGCTGGGCAGCCAGGGCCCGGGAGCTCCCGCCCCACCGTCTCCGAAGCCCGGGCCCCGACGGGTCCACCCCGGTCATCAGCGGCCGCCATGCCGCCGGCTCCTGGGGCTGCTCCCCGCTGGCCTGCGCCCCTCCTTCCTCCCCTGCCCACGGCGGTGCCACCCTGACCCCAGCGCCTCTAACGGGCACACAGACGCCGGCCTTCCCGCACGCCCTCTCCGCCAGCGGCCAAGTTCAAAGCCGGGGGAAGGCGGGAGAGCCCGAGGAGATACAGAGGGGCTCCCGGAAGGCTGGAGACTCGCACGGTTTCTGGAAGAGCTGTTTCTGAACGGCTTCATCTTCGCTTTTTTCTCTTTTTCTCCTGAGGGCAAGAAGGGGTGCAGGTTCAAGGTGGACAAGTCAGAAGAGTGTGAAGGAGAAAGGAGACCGGCGGGAAGCCCGCGGAGGGGAGAGGCCCGCCGTTACTGCCTACAACCGTCGGCTTCACCAGCACCCGGCAGCCTGATGCTCACACGTGGCCTCCCCGGTCCCCGCTCCGTGTGCGGCCCGGGGCCTGCCCTCTTGTCTCAGCAGGACCCGCCACCTTCCCCGCACAGGGACTCCCATGGAGCCAACACATCCTGAGCCTCTTCCAGCATCTCCCTTAGGACGCAAGGGCTTCACGCTCGCTGCAAGCTCTGCCTTTCAGTTCAGAGGAGCCCCAGGAAGATGGCTGGGGACCAGCCTCCGACCGTCGCAGGCGGCTTTGTGAGGCGGGAGCGAGCCTCTCCCGGCGAGGAGCATAAAAGCACACGGAGCTGCTGAAGCTGGTGTGGCTCAGTGGATAGGGCATCGGCCTGCAGACTGAAGGGTCCCAGGTTCGATTCTGGTCAAGGGCATGTACCTTGGTTGCGGGCACATTCCCAGTGGGGGGTGTGCAGGAGGCAGCTGGTCGATGCTTCTCTCTCATCGATGTTTCTAGCTCTCTATCCCTCTCAGCGATGTTTGAAAATCATCTCTGTAAAAAAAATCAATAAATATATTTAAAAAAAAAAAAAAAAAAAAAAAAAAAAAAAAAGCTCATGGTGGGAAAGCGTGGTCCCACCCCCTGCTTTGTTTCAGACACTCATCAAGCTTTCCCAGCCCACCGCTCTCCTGGCGGCCAGCAAACAGGCAAATCACGGCTTTTATTCCCAGCTCACTGCCGCCTCTGGGACAGACCAGCGGCCAATAAGCAGGGCCCACGGCAGCGAATTCTTTGTAAATAAATTCATCGGGCAGCCGTGCAGTATCGACAGACAGACCCGGGGACAGTGGGAAGCAGGCGGGCTGGGCCCGGCCAAGGTCAACCACCAAGGTTATCTGGACTCAATGACTGGTATCTACACACTTGCATAGCTGTCAGCTGGCAGGGGCCCCGGGAAAACTCTCCATGCGCTGGGGACGCAAACATAGTTTCCAAGGAGGAGGCCCCCGAATTAGCTCCCGAGCGACTTGGCCCCGAGCTCGGGAAGCCGCCAGCCGGTGGGGACGCTTCGGCCCGCAGTGCCTCCTCGGTGTCTAAATTTGGGCCTCGTCCTATAAATCTCTGTCCCCGAGATCGGAAGGCACGGATTGCTCCTTCGCCCCGAGCGGCGATAAATTAGCTCACGTAACAATAGGTACACTGACCACACGTTTCCTGCGCCGGGGATCCATTGTGCGGTGGACACGTACCTCCGGCATCTCCTCTCCTCCCATCGGCCCCTGGAAGGACCCGTCGGGGGTGAGGAGACACAGAATCTGTTTTCTACCTCCTCCCGCGGAACCATCCATCATGTGCGGAGACAAAGCTCCCCAGCAGCGGACAGGGATCTGTTTCCTTGAGCCAAGTTCCCCTTCCCAACAGGGGCGAGGCCGAGGGGACGTGTCTTGGGGGTGAGGCTCCAGCGGCTGGAAGAGGACCCTCTCCCGGGCAGGCCCGGCCGGGAACCGGTCTGGCCTACTGCAAGGAGAGGGCCAGGAAACAAGCGTTTGGCCCAGGGAAGCCAAGAGGAACATCCCAGCATCGGCCACACGTCTGAATACCGATGTCGGGCCAGAGTGAGGCCAGGAGGAACGCCCGAGAGAAGCCCTTGGGGCCAAGCTCTAGCCACAGGCACCTTCGTGGGCTGCTCGCGCTCGCTCTCTCTCTTCCCCCCCCCCCCACCTTCAGCCCGCCCAATAAAGCAGCTGCGTGGAGATAATTACTTGCACCATCTAATCAATAGCGATTGCTCCGGGCCCCGCTGGTTCGATATCGGAGTCTGGGATCACGGGATCTTGATACTTCTCTCAGGATGCCAATTCCTGCTCAACCTTAGATAAAACGCATCTATCAGCCCCATCCGCTCGTGAGAGTTCATGGTGTCATTAGTAGCGCAGATCTCAGGTTTTCGACTAATATGACATGAAATATGAGGTTGCAGATACTGTGCACTTCCCAGTCGTGGGACCTCCAATTGCCAGTTGAACGAGGCAAATCAATGTTGTATTAGGTAATCTCAGAAAGCGATTGTGGAGGTTGAGAGACAACCAACGGGTAGGCAGAGAGAAACCACTCTTCCATGGGGTTCTTTAAGAGAGAGAGAGAGAGAGCTCAAAGCAGCCTGGCCTGTGTGGCTCAGTGGTCAAGCATCGACCAATGTATGACCCAAGAGGTCACGGATTCCATTCCCCATCAAGGCACATGCCCCGGGTTGCAGGCTCCATCCCCAGTGTGGGGCATGCAGGAGGTAGCCAAGCCATGCTTCTCTCTCATCATCAATGTCTCTCTCTCTCCCTCTCCCTCGCCCTTCCTCTCTGAAATCAATAGAGATGTAACTTCTACGTGTAACTTCCGAGGAGAGCCATCCATTCTTCCAAGACAGGGTAGACAGGCGAGCAGCGTGCGTAGGCTGCTACCTTCACTTAACAAAGAGGGGTGGGGGACACAGACCATGTGTTTGAATTTATATTAAGTTTAATTTATAGGGGTGACATTGGTTAGTAAAACTATATAGGTTTCCGGTGTACCCTTCTACAATGCATCCTCTCTGTGTTGTATTGGGCGTTCACCACCCCAAGCCATGTCTCCTCCTATCACCACTTATCCCCCCTTTACCCTCCCCCCTTTACCCTCCTTCTACCTCCCCCACCCTCTTCCCCTCTGGTGATCACAATCCTGAGTCTATGAGTTCTTTTTATTTGCTTAATCCCTTCACCTTTTTCACCCCGCCCCCCCCCCCCCCATCCTCTTTCCCTCTGACAGCTGTCAGTCTGTTCTCAGTATCAGAGCCTGTTTCTCTTTTGTTTGTTAGTTTATTCTGTTCATTAGATTCCACATGTAAGTGAGACCCTACGTCAGTGGTCGGCAAACTCATGAGTCCACAGAGCCAAATATCAGCAGGACAACGATGGACATGTCTTTGGAGAGCCACGTTTTTTTAAACTTCAACTTCTTCTCACGCCACGTCTTCAACATAAACTCACCCAGGACATGGTATTCTGTGGATGAGCCACACTCCAGGGGCCAAAGAGCTGCATGTGGCTCTCGAGCCGCAGTTTTCAGACCACTGCCCTGTGGTGTTTGTCTTTCTCTGGCGGGCTTATTTCACTTAGCATCAGGCCCTCCAGGCCCCTCCTTGCTGTCGCAAAAGGTAGGAGTTGGTTCTTCCTTTACGGCAGAGCTGTATTCTGTTATGTGAAGGTTCCATCCACGCCTGGGCAGAGGGGCGCTGGGCTCCTTCCAGATCTTGGTTGGCACTTACCTCTGCGTACAGGGCTGAAGCGAGACTTCTCACTGAACCCTCTGTATCCTTGGACTTTGAGGTATGTGACGTCGGTATCTTTTCCAAAAAAAACCCACAATTGATCACCGTAAATGTACAAACATCCTCACGGATGTGGGTTGTGTGGGGTCACCTGCTTTTATGACCCTCGGGAACGTGTTCTGTCACAGATGGAGGAGATGTTTAGACCTGAGGGTGACTTGGGCGTCACCCGCTGAGCTCAGAGGTGAACTGGGGGGGCTTCCCGGTGACCGGCGGGCTGCCTTCCAGGTGGGCAGACTCGGGCGAGCCCCCCTGGGGCTGTTTGTCAGCACCCAGAGGTGGTGAGGAGACGGGGTGCAGGTCGAGGAGAGCTCAGGGGCCCGGTTCTGAAACCACACTCAGGACTGAGACCCAGCGAGGCCCTCGGAGAACAGGTTTTCAGCGGAGCGTCCGTGTTCCCATGGCCGTCCTTGGCGATGTTTGGAGAAGCTGGTGCTGCCCATGGAGGCTCGCCTCCACCCGGGAGGGTGGCGAGGCCCCTGTTGCCGGTCTCCGGGGCGGGGTGCTGGCCCGGGGCGTCGTCTAGTTAATTCTGTTGAAATTGAGGGTCTGGCTGCACCGCCACCGTAGACCAGGCGGCCATTCACCGAAGCCCGCCGTTCCCTCTGCTCCTGAATTCCCCATCCATTTCCCCACACGCGCCCCACCTGCTACTAGTTCCGTGGCCAGCCAAGGGCGGCTCGCCAGCCACATGTGGCTCTTTGGCCCCTTGAGTGTGGCTCTTCCATCAAACACCACGGCCTGGGCGAGTCTATGTTGAAGAAGTGGCGTTAGAAGAAGTTGAAGTTTTAAAAATGTGGCTCTCTAAAGAAATCTCAATCATTGTGCTGTTGGCTCTGTGGACTCATGAGTTTGCTGACCGCTGGCCTCGGACGTCCTCGGGTCTCCCGTTTATCTTCTCGAGTCCCACGTGGACGAGACCGCCGCGGGCTGGAGGCGTGCGCACCCGTGTTTTCCTTCCTCCCCCCCTTCATGCCAGGCTTCCAAACTACGTTTCTGTGGGTCTACACAGCGCCGCCATGGGTCCCCTTTATTCTTGATGGCCGCCATAAACACCTGCCCGGGGACGGGAGGTGGGGGGCCCGAGGGGAAGGGAAAACAAAACAGCAGATTCGCGGGCCGGAGCCGGCGTTTATGTGTAAGCAATCCGAAGGCTACACTGAGTAACCCAATAGTCGGACGGGTAGGTCGGAGGGCTGCGGCCATTGGGAAGATAACGCTAATACGAGACACATGTGGGAGCCGGCCCGGCGCATCCCCGAGCTTCCTGGCAGCCCGAGCCGGGGATCAGGGCTGAGAGCCGGGCCCCAGCCCGAAACCTCTGCTGTGATCTGGGGTCGGAGCCTGGTAATGTGATTTTCTGCCGGGGGTAAGAGGGGTGGGGGAGAGAAGGGGGTTGGGGGGTAGGGAGATACGTGTGTTCCCAAGGACACGTCAGGGAGTTTTGTTTTGATCTATCAGATCAGGGATGCGTCGACCCTTTACGTGCTGAGACCTTTGCATCCTGCCCGGCCCTTTTTCTGAGAGGAGGAGCCCAGAGAAGTTAAGTGACTTACCCAAAACCACACAGCAGATATGCAGCAGCACCTGGGAGCTAAGAGCTGCTGTGCAGGGAATGTGGCCAAAGAAGGAAGGTGGGCCATGGCCACACGCCATCTCTGCTGGGGCGCAGTGCGTGGTTTGGGTACCGTTCTGATGCCGAGGGGTTGTTCTACCCCAAAGCATCGAGAAACAGCACGGGGGCACACATTAAACACACCCACACACACAAAACACAAAATATGACCTGGGATTCTTTCGCCGGTGACGGCTGCCTCCTCCTCCTCCTCCTCGAAGCCTTTTCTCTCTCTATCTGGTTCACGTTTGGGGTCTCGGCGTGAGGGCCACCCTCAGAGGAACTCCCCCGAACCACCCGACGCCATCATGTATCTCAGCAGCCAGATCCCAGCAAAGCCAGCCCATCCATGACCAGTCACCTTCTCTCTTCTTGTTTGTTTGTTTGTTGTTTCCTTCACGGGAAGGATCCGGCTTGTTCCTTTGTCTGTTTCTCTGTTGCCTCGCCTTCTGGGATATGAGATGCATGAGGGAAGGGCTCCACGCTATCGACTCCAGAGGTGGTACATGTTTGCATGAAAAGAATCCCACGTAGTCCATGCAGCCGGGCCTTCCTTCAGCCCTCCGTGCCTCCTAGTCTGTCCATCTGCTGGCCCTTGTGCGTGGCCACCCCGTCTAGCCGCCTCTGTGGGCGGGCGGGCCTCGAAGGTGGATATATGTATATCTGCAGCAGTCCTCCGATATAACTGCATCGAGACAGGCCCACAGGTCCGGAGAGGATTTGGAGCCCGTCCTGAGAATAAAAGTCCACTCCCCGCTTCCCGGCCCCGGGGAGGGAAGGAAGGAAGTTCTGGGTTTCCAGCACGCCTTCCCTGGCCGCGAATGACTCGGTTCTCTGCCTCTCCCTGTCCCCGGCGGGCCCCGCCTCGGATAGAGCTATAGTGGACCCTGTTCTTGTTTGTGTCTCCCGCACAGCTACGCCCAGCTGGCTCTGTTTAAGCGATCGCCGGGTACGGTTTCCACACAATCTCCAGCGAACGTGACGAAAGACTGCTTCGTCGGTCGCCTCTGGGGCGGGTGCTCAGAGGTCACTCCGGGGAGCAGGGGCCTGAGAGAGTGAGGGAGCCACCGCTCCCGTGTCGAGGCCCCCCCACACACACCCCCCCGAGACAGCCAGGAGGCCGCGGTGGCCAAGGCCGCCAGCACAGGGAGGTGAGCGGCGCCTCTGGAATCTGATAGGTCTGAGTTCGAATCACGACGGTCTCACGGACAGGCTGGGTGGTGACCTTGGGCCGCTGGGCCTCAGTGCTCTCACCTGGAGAATGGGAATACCTGCACCCCTCCGTGGCTGGGCCAGAGGATGGATGTTGGAGGCCTGCCTGGAGCAAAGGAGCCACTAAGCGAAAGAGAGTTACTACAGTGCTTAGAAGTGCTGTCCCCTCCCCCGCACGGCCTCCTGGACTTAAAACCCAAACCCCTGTCCGTGCCCGCAGGCCCCAGGTAACCCAGTTGTGTCCTTCCTCGGGCTTCGGCTGTGCTTTCGAGCCTGCTCTCACCTGCAACCCCCAGGTGTGGCCGGTCCTTCTATCATCACGCAGCCCCCAGCTCCAGCGTCTCCCCTCAGAGACGCCTTCTCCGAGGGCCTAATCACGACAGAGGGATGGAGACCCGGCCTGGGCTACAGGGCCCCTCGGGGGCCCCACGCAGGGCTGCACTGCCTGAGCTAAAGGCACAAGGTCTGCCTGAGGAGCCCTGTGACTGCCTACAGGGGGCGCCCGTTTCTAATGTGCTCTAAAGCTGTGGTCAGCAAATTGCGACTCTTTGCCTCCCCCCCACCCCCCCTTTTTTTTAATATATATTTTATTAATTTTTTTATAGAGGGGAAGGGAGAGGAATAGAGAGTTAGAAACATCGATGAGAGAGAAACATCGATCAGCTGCCTCCTGCACACCCCCTACAGGGGATGTGCCCGCAACCAAGGTACATGCCCTTGACCGGAATCAAACCGGGGACCTTTCAATCCGCAGGCCGACGCTCTATCCACTGAGCCAAACCGGTTTCGGCTCTTTGGCCCCCTGAGTGTGGCTCTTCCACAAAATACCATGGCCTGGGTGAGTCTGTGTTGAAGAAGTGGCGTTAGAAGAAGTTTAAAGTGTAAAAATTTTGGCTCTCCAAAGAAATGTCCATCGTTGTCATGCTGATATTTGGCTCTGTGGGCTAATGAGTTTGCCGACCACAGCTCTGAAGCGCCACAATGATTAGCAACCTCCCTACCCGAGTACCTGAGTCACTAAAAGCAAAAAGCAAACCAAAAACCCACAGAAACAAGCAGAAAAGCAGGAACTAGCTCCCCTCGCTGCAGAGCGGGCCGGCCTGCGGAGTGTCCTGGGCAGACGGAGGCTCCCGCCTGCAGCCAGCAGGCCGCCCGCCGAGCCCACGCCCTGGCGGGCAGCGTGGGACCCGTCACGTCCTTGCACCCCGCAGGAGCGCCCGTGCCGGCAGGCACCCCCTTCGGATGTGTGTGGAAGGGGGTTAGGAGGGAGAGGACGGGGTGCAGAGTGAACACAGAAGCTGACCCTCCGGGCTGTTCGCAGCGTGGGCGTGGCAACCGTGTCACTGGCCCGTGGCTCTGTGTGGCCTCGCAGGGTTCTGGGCGCCACGGAGCGCTTGCTGGGACCCTCCCAGGCCGAGTCCCCGGTCTGTCCCTCTGGAAGTCCGCCCTGGGAACCTACAGTCTTCAGGCCGTGTGGCAGCTGGTGCCCCTGGGGACTTCATGGGGGGGGTGGGGAGGGGACTTGCAGGGTCCCCGGTGCCCAAGGGGCACATGTGACCTCCCACAGAGGCCTCGCCATGCCCATCCACGCTCTGGAGGAGCTGCCACGCCCACCTCCTTCACGGAGCTCCTCATTGGCAATGGGTGGCCCCGACTGCGGAAGTCATGTGGGCGCTCAGGCCTGCTGTGACTTCTTTTCTTTTCTTTTCTTTCTTTCTTCCTTATTTTTTTTTTTGTTGTTGTTCCTGTTTTCTTTTTTCTATCTTACTGGTTTATTAGAAGAGGATCTACCCCAGGAGCAGCCAGGTGGAAGGGATGTCCAGGGCAGGCTGGGACACAGAGCAAGGAGCGCCCAGGCCCTCTGCGAGTTCACTGGCCCGAGGCTCCTCGCTTGATGAAGCGCCCAGTTGCCCGGTTTACAAATGAGGAGGGAGGGGATGGAGTGAGCTGCTGGGTGAGCTAAGTACTCTGGATGCACAGTATCACTGGATTCTCCCAGCAGCGTGCTCTGGTGGGGTGGGGACGCCTCTTTTTCACAGACACGGAAGCCGGGGCCAAGGGAAGTTGCTACTCAAGCTTGTGCTACACAAGGTGGGCATTCTTATGTTTTGAAGGTTTTTAAATGGATTTTCAGAGAAGAAGGGAGAGGCAAGGGAGAGTGAGGGAGAGAGAAATATTGACGTGAGGAGGAAACATCCATCGGCTGCCTCCCGTTGCCCCCAAATGGGGACCCAATACTTCACACAGGCATGTGCCCTGACCGGGAATCGAACCAGCAACCTAATGGCGCAGGGGGCATCACCCAGCCGACCTCTGAGCCGCACCAGCCGGGGTGGGATGGGTGTTGTTGATTCTCATTCCACAGAGGAGAAACCTGGACAGAGTTCAGGGCAGTCGAAACAGCCTGGGGGTTCAGATGGCCACGCGGCAGTGTTTCTGGGGTTGGAATCCCAAGACCAGATTCTGTTGGTTCTGCTTCTCTCTCTCTCTCTCTCAGCGTGAGGGTACCTTACGGTCCATGCTCCGGGCCAGTCCACGTGGCCCCGAGCCCCTGCTGAGGCACCAGGGCCCTCCCCACCACCCTGGAGAAGAGTAGAAGACTCAGGGGTCCTCAAACTTTTTAAAGTGGGGGCCAGATCACGGTCCCTCAGAGAGCTGGAGGGCCGGACTATATGAACTACTAATTCCTACTGTAACACCTCGGCTGCGCTCACTGCCCAAAAAACCTGGCGGGCCAGATCAGACTCCTCTGCGGGCCGCATGTGGCCCAAGGGCCGTAGTTTGAAGACCCCTGGTAGAAGTGGAAGGAAGTTAGCACGGTTGTTTCAAAAGTCCTCTCCTTTGAGGAACCCTTGTCTCTCCCCTATTCTGGGTGGGACCAGACTAGGAACCCCGGAGTGGGAAGGAGGGGCACTGACCTCCAACACTGTCCGCCCTCAGCAGCCGGATCCTGGCAAAGCCAGCCGTCAGCGACCAGCAGGTTCCCAAACCCCCTCTGCTCCCGCCCACACCCCGCACCGCACCCTGAGGCTTACCGCCACCGAGGGCCTCGCCCTGGACGGAGACCAGCCGGGCAGCGCCATGATCCAGGCTCAGCTGGAGGAGAAACCGTCCTGCCCTTTGCAAGGCCACCCTCACCCGCGGCGTTATTAACAGGAAGGCCGCGGCCGGACTGAGGGTTTAGGTCCCCAGCTGGTGGAATCACGGAGCAGAGGCCTCTCTCCTGGAGCCAGCCCGGAGACCACCCCAGGCCGCCAGCTGGGCGGCAAAGCCTTTCCGACAGCTGCCATCGGGGGCGCTGTGCCCGCTGCGGGGGCGCGGTGTCTCACGAGCAGTGTGGGCACGCAGCGCCTGCCGGGTGACCGTGGACGATGCCAGGTTACCGCGGCCCTCTTCTCTGTCTTCCCAGCACCTTGGGGTGGGGCAGCTCCCTGGAGTCTTGTTTGAGGAACCCTCGCCTCTCCCCTATCCTGGGTGGGACCAGAACTCGGGACGCTTCCCAGCAAGAGAATATAACCCAGCATGAACGTGTGTGGGATCCCTTAACGCAACCCGCGTGGTTCAGGGCCCACTCAGAGTCCGGTTTCTGGAGAAGGCCGCCCACTAAAATGAAGAGAGAGACTGGAAAAGCGTTAATTTGGGGCAAATGGGGGCCAGGCGGGAGTCTACCTCTCGGGGAGGACTATGGCCTTTTACCATTCCTTTTACTGAGATTCTCAGACAAAGACATCTCTTAGGAGGGAAATTCCAACAACAGAAAATCAACAAGAATTTACATATGATCAACAAATTAAAGTTGCTTCAACTACCACTATCTCAACTAGACCACATGTGTCAAACACAAGGCCCGCGAGCCAAATCCAGCCCGCCAGGCCTTGCAATGTGGCCCGCACCGCGCTGTCATCACTCCACTCCGCTGTCAGTTTATGACATTCTCAGTTTATGACTGTTCAGTAAACCATTCGGCCCACGATTTAGGCTGGATTTTAGATTTTGGCCCCTTCTCTGATTGAGTTCGACACCCCTAAACTAGACGATGCGTTAATAGCTCCGACCATTCAGAGCCATCAGGGTTGGCCAGCTCTTTCTACATTTTACTGCCAGGGAACAGTGTTTGGTTTCGGTTGCTGGCACTGGTGGGTGGCACGCTGGCCACGTGTGTGCAGCAGATGGTACCTCTCTTAGTCCTCGTGACAACCCCGTGAAGCAGGCACTGCCCTGCGGCCCACTCACTGAGTAGATAGGCATTTGGAGGAAGCTTAGAGCGGTGAAGGATTTTCCCAGAAGCCTCCGGCTGGGAAATGGCAGAGATGAGGTTCAGACGGAGATCTCCCTAAGCAAAAGTCCAGGCCATCCCCGGTTGCCCTGGGAACAAATGGCCCTGCAGGAAATGAGCGAGTCCGGTGGAAAAGGGGGCCTTTGGCCCTAACCAGTGTGGCTCAGTGGATAGAGCGCCGCCTGCAGACTGAAGGGTCCCAGGTTCGATTCCGGTCAAGGGCATGTGCCTTGGTTGCAGGCACATTCCCAGTAGGGGGTTTGCAGGAGGCAGCTGATCGATGTTTCCCTCTCAACGATGTTTCTAGCTCTCTATCCCTCTCCCTTCCTCTCTATAAAAAAAAAAATCAATAAAATATATATTTTTTTTAAATAAAGAAAAGGGACCTTTGGAAGCCTCCCAGGCCTTCTAAGTCCACATCTCACATGCCCCCCATGTCCCCGGCCGTAAAACAAGAATGGCGAGGGGCTTTCTGGCCTTGGGTTGAGACTTGAGGAGGTAACAGAGCTCAGCACAGGGTGAGGGTGCACTGAACGCTGGCCGTGCTCCTTCCCCTCCGCCTCAGTGCGATCCCACGTGCAGGGCGGACAGCAGCCCCGTCCGGACCTTCCCAGGCCAGGGCGGGGCCTGGACCTGCCTGGTTTGGGGGGGAAAGGGCCCCCCAGGAAACCTCAGCCCGGCTTTGTTCTCAGGAGCCGGCCGGGCCCCGTCTCTTTCTGCGCCGTGGTCTGCGGAAAGTCCTGACCGTTCAAACCAGAGCGCGCTTAACCTTTTGCCCACCATCGCCCTGACTCCTTCCAGCCCCGCTGGCTCGCGGGGGCCTGGCTTCCTTCAGCCTCAGGCTGTAAACGCTCGACTTTGATTTGAGATACATGACAATAAATTAGGGGGCATTTATCAAAGCTGCTTTTTGCATAAATTACGGCGGTATACAAATACACTTAGCAGGGTCCTGCCGCTTTGATGTTGGGGGCAGAGATTTATGGGCGATGGAGTTTTTATTTATCTGCCCCACTCACCTCGACAAGCGCTGGACAGAGTCCTCAATTAATTCCATACTTCTCGCCGTGACACGCGTCTCTCGCAACTCAGGCCGAGGGAACAAAGACGCGCCGGCCCCGGCCCAGTGGCCTTTTCCAAGGAGACGGGACGCTTTTCTCTGACCCAGAGTGTATCTCAATTCTTCCTCCCGAGAGCAGATGGAGCTGTTCTGGAACCTTCCTCCACCATTAAAAAAAAAAAGGGGGGGGGGTAGAGGAAAGAGGTTTCTCCCCTTTTCTGTGTTATTATTATAATACTAGAAGCCCCGTGCACGCATCCGTGCACTGGGGTCCCTCGGCCTGGCCTGAGGATTGCGAAAGGACACAGGCCAGGCCAAAAGACCTCACCAGTGCATGATTGGGGCCGAGGAGGGACCACGGGAGGGCTCCAGGTCATGTCCAGCCTGTCTCGCCCAGTCCCAATTGGCCAGACCCCAGCAGCAAGCTAACCTACCAGTCAGAGCATCTGCCTCCTGGTGGTCAGTGCACGTCATAGTAACTGGTCAAAAGGTCCAACAAACTTAGCATATTAGGCTCTTATTATATCAGATTATTATTATTAATATCTATATTAATAAAATCTATATTATCTATATTATATCTATATTATCTATATTATATCTATATTATAATATAGATAATATATTATCTATATTATATATTGATAGATATTAATAATATCTATATTAATATGCTAATTAGACCAGGAAACCTTCTGGACAAAGCCATGTTAGTAGGGCCAAGGCAGAGACGGTTTGGGGTGATCAGGCTAGGAGGGGAGGGCAGTTTGGGTTGATCAGGCCTGTGGGAGGGGGGGCAGTTGGGAGTGAGCAGGCCAGCAGGGGGGGCATTGGGGGCAAGCAGGCTGGCAAGGGGGGGACAGTTTGGATGAGGAAGCCAGCTGGGGGGTGGGGGCAGTTGGGGGCAAGCAGGCCGGCAGGCAGAGTGATTAGGGGTGATCAGGCAGGCAGGCAGGCAGGCAGGTGAGCTGTTAGGAGCCAGCAGACCTGGGTTGTGAGAGGGATGTCCGTCGAAACATCCCCCGAGGGGTCCCAGATTGGAGAGAGTGCAGGCTGGGCTGAGGGACAACGGCCCCCTCCCCACCCCCCATCACAAATTTCATGCACCAGGCCACTAGTTATTAAATAAAGTCCATACTTCACTGAAACTTTCTCACTTTTTCCCTGATGTTCTTCTTCTGTACCGGGATCCCACCCAGTACCAGACTATGTTTACTCAACATGTCCCCTGAGGCTCCTCTAGGCTGTGACTGTGTGTCCGAATCTCTCTGTTTTCGATGACCTTGACTGGTTGTGAGCAGTCCCGGTGGGGGCGTTGTGCAGAATGTGCCTCGATTGGGACTTGTCTGGTGTCTGCCCCGTGATTAGACTGAGTGAGGTGCTGTGGGTAGCAATAAAATGCCTTTCTCATCCCGATGTATCGAGGGTGTGTACTATCTACGTGGCTCATCACTGCAGATGTTGACCTCGGTCACCTGGCCGGAGGGAGTTACGTCAGGTTTCTCTGCCTTAAAGTGTCGCTGTCTTGTCTCCTTCTCCATCCTGTCCTCCTGGGAAGGCAGTGACTATGCAGCCGCACGTAAGGAGTCGGGAGGCATCACCATAAATTACTTTGAATTCTCCCGAACAGAAGATGGGTCTGCCTGCATCCCCGCGCCCCCCCTCCCCCCCCACACACACACAGTCCTTCCTTATTCATGAGCAATCATTTCTCTACATCCTTGTGGCCTCAGGGATTTATCTTAGCCTCTAGGTCAGTGGTCGGCAAACTCATCAGTCCACAGAGCCAAACACCAACAGCACAACGATGGACATTTCTTTGGAGAGCCATATGTTTTAAATGTAAACTTCTTCTATCGCCACTTCTTCAACATAGACTCGCCCAGGCCGTGGTGTTTTGTGGAAGAGCCACACTCCAGGGGCCAAAGAGCTGCATGTGACTCGAGAGCCGCACTTTGCCGACCACGGGTTTAGAGTGCGTGTAGCTTTGTACGGAAGCCCACGTGTCTTTCAAGGTGAGGGTGGCGTCCGCACTCCCACCGGAAGTGCCGGAGAGTCCCTTGCTGGCAGCCAGGGTGGGCGCTGCCCGGTTGGGGACTTGAGTTAACCCAGTAGCTGGGCAGGGACGGCCCATGGTGGTTTCACTTTGCAAACCCTTTCATGACACACGACGCCGAGCCACCCGTCCTACGCGCCTGTGCTGTCCATGTAGCGTGTTGGTGGCGTGTCTGGCCACATCCTTGGCTCATGTTTAAAGGACGATTTGTGTGTTTCTGACCATTGAATGTTCAGTGTTCCTGGTGTCACCTTACGTGTTTGGGTCTTGCCTCTGTCATACTCTCTGGGCCAGCTCCCCACTGCGGCCCTTGCCTTCCTGCACCCGTAGCATCCTGAGCTCAGAACACACAGAACGTCCCGCCACCCCGGCCTCGCCCAGCCAGGCCCCGAGGAGGGCGTGGAGCGGGCGGCCCCGCCGGGCGGAGTCCGGTCCCCTCTGGATGTCCCAGGTCCCCTCGTGGCCTCTGCCTGCGCCTCCCCAGATCCTGGGCTTGGGGAAGCGCCCCTCCCCGCCTCTCGGGCATGACTCTACCCCCATCTTGGAGGACGGCCTCCAGAGATTGGGACACTCGCTGCAGCAGGGGTCTTTTAAGAGCAATGGGGTCCTTTTATACAGGACCGCACCCAGACTCTGCTCGCCGATCTTAACTAGGTGTTCTACCAGGAACAGTGAACAGAGTTGGATATATTTGGGATTAAATGCAGCTAAATGTTTATATTTTCATTGATGTCAGAGAGGAAGGGGAGAGAGAGAGAGAGATAGAAACATCCACGATGAGAGAGAATCACTGATTGGCTGCCTCTTGCATGTTCCATACTGGGGATCAAGCCCACAACCTGGGCCCATGCCCTGACCGGGAATCAAACCGTGACCTCCTGGTTCATAGGTCGACGCTCAACCGCTGAGCCACACCAGAGGAGCAAACTTTTTAATTTCTGCAAAACGCAACAGCATCAGTGTGGCATGGGCGCGTATGAGCAGCACGGACTCCCGGCCCACTCCAGATCTCCTGACGCAGAGTCTGTGTCTCACAGAGTCCTCCCCATGACTCGCATGTTCATGGAAGTTTAGGAACGCAGCCTTCGCTCAGTGATTTACCGGGTCATCTCTGAGCGTGTACCCCGGGGCAGGCACCCAGGACTCATCCCCAAAGCAGGCAGCGCCTGTGCCAGAATGGACGCCACACCGTCCATTACTCCGCTGGACACTGGCAGGCGGCGGAGGGGTGGTGGGCGGGGGAGCCAGTTATATATACCAAGACCCTATGACTACTACGAGTTACTCCGTGAAGCGTGGGCTTGGGAATCCAAGGCCTGAAGGATGGGGTGGCTCCAGCCGGGTTGAAGACCCCGTGGACGGCGAATCCGTGTGACTATGGGTCTCGAAGGAGATGATGTCACAGGCAACGGTTCCCAAACTTGTGGAACCCGGACCCCCTGAGGAGCATTTAAGGCACATGTGTCAAACACAAGGCCCACGGGCCAAATCCAGCCCGCCAGGCCTTGCAATGTGGCCTGCACTGCGCTGTCATCACTGCACTCCACTGTCAGTTTATGACATTGACAGTTTATGACTGTTCAGTAAACCATTCGGCCCACGATTTAGGCTGGATTTTAGATTTTGGCCCCTTCTCTGATTGAGTTCGACACCCCTAATTTAAGGGGAGCGATGACGAACCCAAGACCGCACAGGATGGCGGAGTGGGAGGGGACACACGCCCATCCCTCCCGCCTGTCCTAACTAAGCCCCTTCCACACCACCGTGCTACCCTGACCCGGGGGTCCCTGGGACACCCCACCCCCAGCCCCCCAGGGTGACACGGAGATCCCAGGCAGCAGTGGGCACCCGGCTGGCTGGCTGCCAGGCTGGACACACACGCCAGTTATTTCCACGGGGGCAGCACATTCTGGAGAAATATGTGGCCGAGGAGCAGCATAGCGATCATCCTCTAAAATTAGGCGCTTAGTCTAAACAACCCCAAGCCTTCCTTCGGCGAGCAAACAAACAATGGCAGGCAGGAAGCCTGCAGCCGGCCGTCCCGCTGGCCAGCAGGCCCGCGCGCCTCCCCGCTGAGCCGAGAGGGCAAACAGCGCGCAACAATGTCAATACCACATTGTGTTCTCGCACACCACCTATCCCATCCTCCCGCGAGGGGCCGGCCCGGGACATCCCCCTTGGCTAAGGTGACCAGACGTCTCACTTTGGCGGGACAGTCCCGATTTTTAACAATCTGTCCCACGTCCCGCCACGTTTTAAAAAAGTCCCGTCAAAAATCGGGACTTTTCCCAAAAGCGGTTTGGCTCAGTGGATAGAGCGCCGGCCTGCGGACTGAAGGGTCCCAGGTTTGATTCCGGGCAAGGGCATGTACCTTGGTTTCCGGCACATCCCCAGTGGGGGGGTGTGCAAGAGGCAGCTGATCAATGACTCTCTCTCATCGATGTTTCTAACTCTCTGTCCCTCTCTCTTCCTCTCTGTAAAAAAATCAATAGAATATATTAAAAAAAAAAAAAAAAACCCTCATAAGCTCAATTTAGAAAAATAAAATTAAAAAAAAAAATCGAGACTTTTTTAAAATGCCGCGGGACTCGGGACAAATGGTTAAAACTTGGGACTGTCCCGCCCAAAGCGGGACGTCTGGTCACCTTGCCCTTGGCGCCGCCCACTGGAGACCCTGCCCGGCCGGACACTTTGACCACGAAGCTCATGGGTGTATTATTATTATTATTATTATTATTATTATTAATTTTAGGAGCCATTATGGCAACTGCTGATGTGTCATAAGGCCCCGGTCTATGACATTCACTTCATCACTCAGCCCGGGTTGGTTATTGCGCGCCCGGGTGCCCTCCCTCGGGTTCCATTTCACCGTGCTCGCCGGGATTTATGGCACACAGACCGTGTGGCGTTGGGAGCGCCGCACAATCCCTTCATTCAGGCTTTCCTGAGGGAGCCCGGGAGGAATTACCCGGGGCTGGCTGGTGTTTGCGGGCGACGGGGCACCCGAAGGTTCTGGAGTCAGAGCGCCCGCCGCCGCGCCTCCTCCCCGGCAGCCCATTAAGAAGGCCAGGCTGGCACGGCCCGATATTGGAACCATGTGTGTGCAGGAATGCCTGGTCCGGTAAGACATTCCGCATACCGGCCCCGCGCCAGGGGCTTTGGTGTCGGGCTAATGTAAGCAGCATGTGGAAATCAGCACGCCGGACTTTGATCATCGGCCGATCGTTTGTTACAAATTGAACTGACCCAGCCTCTCCCTCGCTCTCTCCCCCGGCGGATCAGAACTCTGGATTTGTTGAATTAAATGCCTCATTTAGTGTCGTTTGCACATGAAAAGGAACGCCGGGGCTCAGGCATCTGATAGTGAATTTTTCACCTACCCAACAGGTTTACTTTTTCTTTCTTTCTTTTTTTTATGACTTTTAAACCTAATCCATACTCCGTCCACGCTGTTCCTCATCACCCCGGGGGCTGTGCAGAGTGAAGTTTTAAATCAACTCCCATGTTATTGGGGGCAGTGGCGGGCAGGCGGGGGGCGGAGGGAGGGGGTGACAGGGGGCTGGGGGGCAGGGTGGTGGAGTCGCTGAGCCATCCCTGAATTATCAAACCATGTAATAAAGAACATATTGGGACCCGGCGCCCAAACAGAGGAGGGGAAGACGAGGAGGCAGAAATGCACCCACGAGGCCCCTCGGTGCTTGTTTATTGTCTAAAATCATCCAGCTTCCTTTCCCCGTGGCTGTGGGCACGGGCAGCCCAGTGGTTTTGCAGAGGGAAGATGCCCATAGGGTTGCCAGTGGGGTCGAAATGAGGCGCTGGGGCGGGTGGAGGGGGTGAGGGTGGGGAGAGGGCACCCCGCCGACTGTGTCCACATATGGCTGCACTTTCCCTCCATTTTTGAAGTTATAATACCTCTAACTGTAGATAATGACATTATAAACTGTCATTTAGTGCGTTTTAAGTGCATTACATACATGAAACGGAGACCGAGGCAGGGGCCGCCGCTGAGGTCTTCGCAAAAGCACCGTGGCTCCGGCCCACCATGCGGGGGGACGGGTGTCGGGGTTTGTCCAGGGCCCCACCCCCCCCTGCCCCTGAATGAGACCAGATCGCCCACCCGCACAGACCGGGGACAGACTCCCAGGCGTCCATTCGTCCGTCCTTCACAGCCCAGCCCAGACTGGGCAGCGGTGACTTCATAGCAACTACCCTGTTTCCCCGAAAATAAGACAGTGTCTTATATTAATCTTTTCTCCCAAAGTTGCGCTAGGTCTTATTTTCGGAGGATGTCTTATTTTCGGGAAAACACGGGAACTGGTCATTATTAACACCCCCGTCACAGAGCAGATGGTGGGGTGGTTTTGCTGTTAGGTTATTGGTTGCTGGGTAGCATGGATTCCCATCATGGGCCTCCAGTGGGTGGGAGGTGGGGGGGGGGAGGGGAGCAGTGTCCCTGAGCCCGCTGCCTCAGCCACACAACAGCTCTGACATCTCCTCATTGGGGGGAGGGGGGAGACCCCAAAACACCTATAATCAGGAAGCCCTGTGTGCAGGTAATTTCCAAACACCCTCCCTTGCCGGCGTAAAGACTCCGCTGGCAGGTCTGCCTTCATTTGAGAGGAGAATAAGAATTCACGAATTACTACCTCTAAGGGCACTGTGATTGTGTGTCAGGGAAATCAACACGTGACTCCTGAGTCTTACAGGCAGGAAGGTGAAGTGAGTGCCAACCCCCACCCCCACCCCCACACCCCCACACCCCCTCCCCCTCTTTGGAGAGAGAACACGGTTACGAAGCAGATAACGATAATAAGTGTTTTATTGGTGAAAAAAGGAAAGATCAAATCTTTAATGAAATCAGGATGGGCTCGGAGATGAACTCCGTCTGAACTCGCCAGGATTCATGGAACTTCAATTAAAACAATTTCAGAGGGGCCGCGGACGGCCAGGCGCTGGGACGTGTAATTAAAACGGAGCGAAATCTCAGCGCGGGGGTTGCTCGCTGAGGGTCCTGAAAACGTGTGTGGAGGCCCCGGGGAGGCGGGCCGTGGGGCCTGGGGGGGTCTGGGGAAGGGGGGAGGGTTCTAGGCGTCAGAGCGAAGAAACCCCGTGGACGCTGGGTCCCAGGCGTCGGCTCCCGGTAGGTAATTTCTAATCCGCTGTTTTCACCTCCATCCATATGGGTCCTTGGGCTGCACGCTGGCCTTGGCAGCCTGCACACGGGACTGCAGTGAGAAGAAGACCGTTAAAACCCGCGGTGTTAAAAGCGTGGCTATGGCAGAGCAGGGGTTCCCCACATGGGCACGCACCCCACGGGAGGGGGGGGGGGGCTGGGGGGAGGGGCGGGGGCAATGTGATGTTTAAAAGGGGGCAACTCGAGAATGAGTTATTAACAGTGAATTTCTTTATATATATTTTATTTATTTTTTTACAGAGAGGAAGGGAGAGGGATATAAAGTTAAAAACATCGATGAGAGAGGAACAGCGATGAGCTGCCTCCTGCACACCCCCCACTGGGGATGTGCCTGCAACCAAGGTACATGCCCTTGACCGGAATCGAACCTGGGACTCTTCACTCCACAGGCCAACGCTCTATCCACTGAGCCACACCGGTTTTGGCAACAGTGATTTTTGTTTTGTTTTTTTTTCATGTCTTATGGTTCCCAGAGCCTCCTATACAGTCTGTACATATGTATTGTGACATATGTATGCATTTCAGGTCTCTAGTCCAGTGTTTTTCAACCTTTTTTGGGCAAAGGCACACTTGTTTCATGAAAAAAATCACTAGGCACACCACCATTAGAAAATGTTAAAAAATTTAACTCTGTGCCTATATTGACTATATATAAAGTAATTCTCTTGAATAGGAATCAAATAAACACAAAGTATTTTATAATTACTTTATTATGAAATATTAAGTAAACAAAATAGTGAAAAATTATAAAATTCTTGTCTTGTCTGCACCTACGGCACACCAGGCAACATCTCGCGGCACACTAGTGTGCCGCGGAACAGCGGTTGAAAAACGCTGCTCTAGTCTATATTTGGGAACTTCATTTGCTATTTTTTTTTTTCATATCACTTCATATTATTATTATTATTATTTTAACGATTTCTTATTGGTTCCTTCCTCGTTGGGTCAACTGTCCTTTCGTTCTTTGATTCCTCTCTGTCATGGGTGCCGTGTTCTTGGGAAGCTTGTTTAGGCCACTGGTCGGCAAACTCATTAGTCCACAGAGCCAAAGGTCAACAGGACGACGATTGACATTTCTTTGGAGAGCCACATTTTTTAAACTTAAACTCTATAGGTAGGTGCATTGTTATTAACTTAAACTAGGGTCCTCCTAAGCTGGCCTTTGCTAAAAACTCAAGGGGCCAAAGAGCCGCCTGTGGCTCTCAAGCCGCAGTTTGCCGACCACCGGTTTAGACCAAGTTCATGGCCTTTTAGGCTTCCTCCATGAGAATAGGAGTTCACTTTTTGAATAATAAGAATTATAACGCACTGGGGCGGGAGGGTTAGGATTTTAGAGATGCTCACTTGGCTGGGGCCCAAAAAAAAGGTTGGTAACCACTGTCCGGAGCCACAGTCCCGGGTTCCAAGCTCGCTCTTCCCCGTTCGGACCGTGCGGCCCTGAGCAAGGCAGTGACCCTCTGCAGCTCCATGTCCCCCCGCTGCAAAACGCCATGGTGAGGCGCTTCCTCCCGCCATCGAGGGGTTTTAAAAAGACATTCCAATTAGCAAAGCGCCTAGCGCAGCCCCTGGCTCCTCACTGGCCCCCGGGAACCGCGAGCAAATCTTAATTAGGGCTGGAGACGAGGGAGGTGACCTCCGGACACCCAGCCTCTCCTCCTAGAAGGCCAGCCTCCCCAGAGGTGGCTCAGCCTGGGTGACAGAGCGGGAGGTCTCCGTGGGGAATGGGGGGGGGGTTTCCAGGAGCTTCACACAGGAGGGGGTCCTGGCTTGGGGCATGAGAGCCGGGGCGCCCCTCTTCCAGAGGCCGGCATGGGAGATGGGCTGAGGCCTGGGTGCTTGGGCGACTCCGTTCAGCCTCACTGCAGGCAGGAGAAAAGGAAAGGGGGGGAAGGAGAGAGGGAGGGAGAGAGGGAGGGAGAATGAGAAGAGAAGAGGAAACAGAGAGAGAGGAAGGGGGAAGGGGAGAAGGAGGGAGCTCTGCCGGGTGACCCTCTGACCCAGCCCAGCTCCAGGGCCTCAGCTCTCTGCAGCAACCCCTCCCTGCCCTGAGCTAGCACCAAAGGGCTTCTATTCCTTGCCCCCCCCCCCAAATGCTGCCTCCCTCCACCATGCCAACCAGGCCCATGAAGGAGTTTCTGCAGCCTGGCCGAGGCAGAGCCATGGTCCCCGACTCCAGCTCCATGGGGTGCACAGGGACAGGGTTTGCCCAAAGCAGCCCCGTTCGCCTGTGGGGGAGACCTGTCAGCTCTCCCCCACACACACACACACCCATCCTGGCTCCGGACCTCAGCTCTCTGCCCAGCTCCCTGCCATGGACGGCTCGTGGCTGACTCAGCAGGTTCCCCAAGTTTTAGTGTGTGTCCCCCCCCCACTGCAGGAGCTTCGCGCTGGCTTTGCGGAATTAGCTCAGGATGCTAAGTCCACTCTCTAATGGCAGAGCGCATCCCCACCTCTGAGGAACGGCACAGACACTAATCCCATCTCCCTTGGCCCGCCTGCCCGATGCTTTCCCAGCTGCCGCAGCAGAATCGCCTTCCAAATTATATCGGGCGGGTGATTGGAGTGGCTTTCCACCCCCTGAGTCTACACAGCGTGCCAGCCGGCCGGACAGGGGAGCCAGGGCCCTTAGGACTCCTCCCGCCCCTCTCCCCAACCCTGGCAGCTAAGCCGCAAGCAGGTAACCGGGCACTGGCATGTCTCGGCCTCAGGTGCCTGGTACTGACTCCTGGACGCCGCGCCCCGCTCCCCCGTTCCAGTACAAACCGACACTGGTTTAACACCCCAAACCCATTAGACACTTTCCTTCTCCCCCGTGAACAAAGGAGAAAGGTTTTCGTGGGACTTTTTGGAAGCCATCGGTCTGGGCAGGAGGCTCCATGGAATCCAATGCTCTCGCTTACGCAAAGCAGAGGGCAGGGGGTGTGGGGGGACGGCCCCCTTCCTCCGAGCCTCCCAGGAAGCACGCCTTTCTGCTGAAATTCATAGCGGTAAGTGGATTTCCCATCAGGAACATTGTTTTTCACTAAGAGGAGCTTTTAATCCCCTTAAGTTCCTTTCTAATCTGCCTCGCAAGTGCTCGTCCGGGGCCCAGAACAGTGATGAGGCAGCAGATTTGGTGTATTGGGATGAGGCAGCAGCAGCCAGCCAGCCCTTGGAGGGCGGCCCTCTGGCTGAGCGGGCCTGTGCTTCCCGGTGGGTGATGCTCGGCCCACCTCCTCCGGAGTCCAGGCCCCCTGCACCGCCCTGCACCCCCCTGCACCGCCCTGCACCGCCCTGTGCCCAAGTTCACCTGTCAGCTCTCCCGGCTCTTTCTGGAGCAAATACCCCAGCCTCATGGGGTAAATAAAGCCCCCTCTCCTCTAAAGACCAGAGGAAAGTGCCAGTCCCGGGTGGGTGGGTGGGGTGGGATCGGGAGGGGGTTGGGTGGGGGTAGAGACCACCCAGCCTACAGGAGCCAGGGAGACAGTCACCTCCCTCCGCCCCGTCTCCTGGGTCACCTCAGAGTAGCAATGACCTCCACGGGCCGGAGTCAGAAGGGCAGGGGATGAGGGGCCATTTCCCCACTCCAGGGCCCGCTCCCAACCACGGCCGGGCTGCCCATAGCACCCACGCCAACCATCCGGATTCCCGGTGCCCTGGGGAGGCCGCGGGGAGGCCGTGCTGGTGGCTGGCGCTGTGTGCACTCGCACCCAGGCAGCTGGAGGCAGGGGGTGGGGAGTCCACCGGGAGGGGCTGGGCCCAGAGCAATCTGATGGCTTTAGGTGGACCCGCACCAACCTCCGCTTCCTCTTCCTCCCAACAGGAAGCTGCTCCCTGAGCCCCTCAGCCCGTGACATTCACGTGCCCTCGAGCCCGCCGCGGACCTTGGGGGCACCACCCCTGCAGCCGCACCAGGCACAGAGGCCCCGGGACAGCATCGCTCTCCACGCCGGCTCTGCTGCCGTCACACGCCGAGTGGCACGGCCGAGGTCCAGAGCTCGGCCTCTGGAACCGGAGGGTCCCGGGGCCGCACCCCCGCTCCAGCACATCCACGGCAGGAGGCCTCCCGTGGGTCACTCCACCGGGCGGAGCTGCCATCTTCCCGGCTGGGGACGGACTCAGAGCCCTCTCCGCCCTGTAAGGAAGGCGGATGTTGTCGGGTAAAAACCTTAGCGGAGCTCCCGGCCCAGAGGAAGTGCTGACTAGGTGTGAGGCTTATGGAGGAGGCAGGCTGGGCCCTTCGGTCCATTCATTCATTCATTCATTCCACCAAAGGGGCACTGAGCACCTGCAGCGTGCCAGGCTCCATGCCGGACCCGGTGTGTGTGGGACCGGAGACACAGCAGGCGGGGCAGGGGGAGGGGCCTAATAAAAATGATGGTTAGAGGAAGTGCCACGTTGCCTTCGTTCTTTCGTTTAAACCACACGCACACACACACACACACACACACACACACACACACACCCGGGAGGTGGGGGTGCCTGGAGGTGAGCAAAGTGAGGGAGGTGGGGGGAGTCTGGAGTAATGTCAACACTAAAACGTTCCATAAAATAATTCCTAAAAAAAATGTAAAAAATCACACACACACACACACACACACACACACAAGGTTAGGGGGCTTTGTCAAATGAACAGCTCCACAAAGCTGGGCTGGTATGTCTCAGGCAGCCTCCCCCCTACATACACACACACACACACACACACACACACACACACACACACATACACACACAGATCACTGTCCCTCGAGTAGCATTTTCTAGAAAACAGGATCCTGCCCGGCTGGCGTGGCTCAGGGGTTGAGCATCAGCCTATGAACCAGGAGGTCACGGTTCCATTCCTGGTCAAGACACAGGCCCAGGTTGCCCGGCTCAGTCCTCCATAAGGGACATTCAGGAGGCAGCTGATCCATGCTTCTCTCATCACTGATGTTTCTCTCTCTCCTCCTCTCCCTGCCTCTGAAACAGATAAAAATATATTTTAAAAAAACCACATAGGATCCTGAATCCAGTCGATGTGAAAATAGAGTAGCACAGACCCCTGTGCCCACGACCCCCGTGGGCCCAGGACCAGGCCATCCCTCGGGGAGTGTGTGCGGGGGTAGGAAACCACACCCCACGCGCAGGGGGCCCCGGGGTCCGTGAGCCGCTCGGAAGGAGGCCAGGGAAGAGGTGGGACGGGGAGCAGACCCTTATTGAAAGCACTTGCTTGCCAGCCGAGCTCAGGCCCACATGGTGCCCGGCCCCGGCCCCGGCCCCCGCCCCCAGGGTCAGCGCCCCGGCCTGACAGGCGTGAGCAGGGCCGTCTGGGCGGAAGATGGATGGGGGCGCGAAACACGCCCGTGACAGCGCTAATCCGCACGCCGCGGGAGCGGGGCCGGTGTGGGGGCCCCGTCCCCACACTCCATGGGCCCGGAGAGGGGGAGGGGTTTTCATCATCTCGGACATAAATAACTCCGCCGCCGGTGTGGAGATCAGACACCTCGAAATGAACCCCTCCGTCCGGGCAGCACAAAGCCCTGGCCTGGCGCGATTTATTTCCCGGCCTCGGAGCTGCCCCAGGTCAGCGAGGCCGGCCCCGGAGACAGGACACGACACGCAGCCCAGGGCCGAGCGTGGGGCCTCGGAGAAGTCCCCGTCCGGCTCAGAGCGAGGCCCCTGCTGGGAGGGAGGTTTCGCCCTCACCGGGGCGGACAGCCTGCCTCGTTCTTTACGGAGGGGATGGGAGGGACCAGGGTCGTGCGGTCTCATTTCCCACCCCCAAGCCCAGGAGCTGCATGCAAACCCCTCTTCCTTCCGTGCTGCTGGATATGGCAGGAGACCCCCTCCCCCCGGGGCCGCCCTCCACGTGGGCTCTGAGCCCGGTCCCCTCCTCCGAGTTTGCCCTTCGAGGGACACACACTGACACACATTCCCTCTCCTCAGCAACCCCCTGCCTGAGCATTCTCGGTCTCTCCCACGTCCAAACACCAAACACACCATCTGCCTGGGTCCCTCCTCTCTCCCCCGCGATGGTGACGGTCTGTCTTCCTAAACAGCTTGTACCATTGCTTCGGAGCTCAGCCACATCCAGCTCCATGGCGCCAGCACACCGCCTACACAGACCTCACGCTGGCCCATGACGCCGTGGTGTCCAACATAAAGAGTCTCCCCCCTCCTTCTCTTCCTCTTTCTCTTCCTCTTTCTCTTCCTCTTTCTCCTCCTCTTTCCTCCTTCTCCTCCTCCTCTTCCTCTTCTTCCTCCTGTTCCTGCTCTTCCTCCTCTCCCTCTTCCTCCTTCTCTTCCTTCTCTTCCTCCTTCTCTTCCTCTTTCTCCTCCTTCTCCTCCTCTTTCCTCCTTCTCCTCCTCCTCTTCCTCTTCTTCCTCCTGTTCCTGCTCTTCCTCCTCTTCCTCCTCTTCTCCTCCTCCTCCTCCTCTCCCTCTTCCTCCTTCTCTTCCTTCTCTTCCTTCTCCTCCTCCTTCTCCTCCTCTTTCTTGACTTCTCAGTTGCTCCTGAGCCCCTTTCTTTGCTCAGCAGCTTCTCCTCTCCTGGCTGCTGCTCCTCGGCCTTCCTTTGGCCTTCCTCCTGCCCCCAACATCCAGAGGTCGGAGGGCACCTGGGGTCCTCTCTCAGCCCTCTTCCTTCTGCTTGGTCCCTTCTCTCCTTCATCCCCTGGCTGTCAATGCCATCCATGTACTACAGACTCTCCAAAAGCAGAATGTTCTCCAGGCCCAGAACGTTCCCCATAGCCAGACACCTTCCTGGCATCCCCCACTGGGCCATCGGACAGGCATCTCACCTTGCCGCTGCCATGACCAGGTGGTTTACGGAACAAGATCCACCACTGGCCCCTGAGGCTCGCCAAAGGTGTGCAAGCTCATTGAGCGTCCATAAAGGCAAATTGAAATGAGCTGAGCTCTTTTTCAGCCATCCGCTGGCAGAGAGAGGTCAGAACACGGGAAAACACACTGTTGGTAAGGGTTCGAGGGGAGAGGTGCCTCTGTCTATTGGTAGGGAATATAAATCGGCATAATCCCTTTTAGGGTGAACAGTCACTCTGCATGAGAATGCAAACCCACCATCCTCCTTGGCTGCAGTTCTCCGGCTAAGAATGCCTCATGTAGCTACATTCATATATTCAATAAATGTACTGACTTCTAGTAATCGTTATCCAATAGCTACATGGTCACACACCTGCACATAGATATCGAAAGCATTCAGGAAACCATCAAATAAATGACCAGCAACGAGAGTCTCGCTGTGTAAGTGAAAGCAAGTTCCGGGGGGGACTGCACTTTGTTGTGAAAAGAACGGAAGAAGCCTTCACAAGCCGATACAGAAAAATCTCCAAGGTATCGTGTTAAATGGAAAATAATAATAATAATAATAATAATAATAAAGCACTTACTGTGGCCAAGGGGTTAAACACCCTGATTTGCCAGGCCTGGGTCACATGCCCACCCTTCCACCAATCACCAATCACTGAGGCTGGACCAGGGCTGCTCCTGAACCAATCCCTATGGAGAGTGACCTTGATGACCCTGATTGGCTGGTCAAGGGCACCTGCCCAGACCTGAAAACAGGAAGTGCTGAGGCATCCCCCTCTGTCCCAGGCAGACTGAGTGTGAGAGGAAAAGGCAGGTGTCCCCCGAAGGAAGCATCTTCTAAACCATCAGCCATGGCTTACACATGGGCTGCCAGGGAAGGAAGATTCTAGAACAGGCATGGACATGCGGAGGGCAGCGTTTTTGGAAACCTCATTGGACGGCCAACCTGGTGTCTCCCTGCCCTACCCAGATCATGTGACCCACGCCTCAGCAAGCCAAGGCCAGCCTGTGCCCACTGCCCTGGCCCAGGCAAAGCGGACCCCACACTGCTTCGCTCCCCGGGGGAGGTCTGAGAGCTGGCACTGCCCCCACCGCCGCCCCAGGGCCCTGGCACCCACTTTGGCCAGGAGCCCCACTCTGGAGGCCAACCAATGGGCTCCCCCTCTTCCCCCCATCTCCCCTGCCCCCCCCCCCCCCGACCCCACAGCCGCTCCAGCGCGCCTAATCTGGGGAACAGGTGGAGGTCCGGTCCCGCCTCTCGGCTTTCACAGCCAGGAGCACAGCGAGGGGAAAGCCGTTACACGGTTTAAGGGGGTTGGAAGGCGTTAAGGAGGCCTGTGGGCCAAATGAAGGGGCCTCCTTGCTTACAAGCCGGGTTACGGAGAGATCGGAGGCGTGGAGCCCCACCCTGGCCTCACCCGGGCACAGGGAGGAAGACGTGTGCCCCGGGAGCACCCAGGAGCAGGGCATGCCAGGAGCTGGACGCCGGGGGTGGCCCGGCCTGGGGATGGACAACACCCAAGGGCAGGTCAGAGGGATCAGTGAAGTGTCTGCTCCTTTTTTTTAAACCTCACCTGAGGACATTCCCATTGATTTTCAGGGAGAGCGGAGAGAGAGGGAGAGACGGAAACATCGACGCGAGAGGGACACATGGATGGGGTGCCTCCTGCGTGAGCCCTGACCAAGGGCCCGGGCTGGGGAGGAGCCTGCAACCGAGGTTACACGCCTTTGACTGGAATCGAACCCGGGACCCTTCGGTCTGCAGCCGACGCTCTATCCACTGAGCCAAACCGGCTAGGGCCCAAGGCCCCACCTCCATTGCTACTGGAGCCCAGGGGACGGCAGGACACAACAGTGGTGCCTTTGAACTCGGACAAACCTACCCCCTCTCAAGGTCCTTGGGTGGAGCAGGTGTTTGTATGCTGGCCTGTTAGAACTTTCTAGAAAGAGAGTCTATGGCGTTACCTCAGAGGCTGAGTAAACAAGTGCTCGGGATGCAAGGAAAGCTAGTCCCTGCTCTTCCCCGCCCTCCATCCCCCTCCCACATAAACTAAGGCTTTGCTATTTGATTTTTTTCATGCAAGTTGCTCTCATGTAGGAAATCAGGATCTGAGGGACACGTTTCATACATATGGCGGGGGACCCAGGGCTCAGGGTGGGTGAGGGCCCTCTCGGCTGCTGTAACAAAGAACCTCCAACAGGTGTGTGAATGAAAGCACCAAGGAAAACAATTTCTCACTCACTGGGAACGTCTGATGCAGGAGCTGCGGCCAGGGCACGGCTGTGCTGCAGGCAGTGGGCAGCTCGGGACCCAGGCTGCTTCCGAGGTGTGCGGGCGGCTATGTTGAACAGGGGGCTCCGCCATGTCCCGCCATGGAGCTGCGGGAGGGGAAGCACGCGTGGAGGGTGCGTGCGTGCGTGGGGCGGCGTTGCCAGGCGGGGCTGAAGGCGGGCCCTGTCTGCTCCAGGCCCATTGGCTCCGGCCCAGGCACCTGGCGCCAATAATTCCAAGCAAGATGGGCGCTCCCACCTGGGAGCAGGGGGCAGGCGTGGTGAATGGCTGGCCAGCCTCCGAAATAGCCCCCAAGGTCTTCATCGGACCCTCCAGGACAGTGGTCAGCAAACTCATCAGTCCACAGAGCCAGATACCAGCAGGACAACGATTGGAATTTCTTTGGAGAGCTGAATTTTTTAAACTTAAACTATGTAGGCAGGTGCGTTGTTATTAACTTAATTAGGGTCCTCCTCAGCTGACCTTTGCAAAAAGCTCAAGGGGCTAAAGAGCCGCATGTGGCTCGCGAGCCACAGTTTGCTGACCACAGCTCCAGGAGATGCTGATTCATTCCCAACACTCAGTGAGATAGAGCAGAGAATGGACCCTGTCCCCCCGCCCCCCCATCACCCCCACCCCGTTAGGGATCTGAGAAAAGGGGATCTTCGGTGAGAAGGAGTGATTAAAAATGTCTCTAAGTGTAAGGTATTGGCTTAAGGAGAGGATAAGGTCTGGAAGCCTAAACTTCGGTGAGAGGGAAAGGGATTCTTCCTTCCAGATCCTTTCATTTCCTAAGTGGCTGCTTGGCACCCACCACAAGCCGGGCCTCCAGCGAGTTGCCACGGGGGAAGGGGAGGCTGACCCGGGGCTCCAGTTTCCGGAGGGAGATAGACATCAGCCAAGAACAGCGTGGATCCCCCACCGGCGTGGCTCAGTGGGTAGAGCATGGACCCATGAACCAGGAGGTCACTGGTTCGATTCCCGGTCAGGGCACATGCCTGGGGTACAGTCTCCATCCCCAGTGGGAGGCGTGCAGGAGGCGGCCAATCCATGATGCTCTCTCATCATTGATGTTTCTCTCTCACTCTTCCTCCCTCTCTGGAATCAATAAAAATATATATTTAAAAAAAAAAAAAAAGGAACAGTACAATTCAATAAATTAACGGGATAAATAAGAGCAGCTGCCTCCTGGGAGGCCCTGGCAGATTAAATGGGACAATTCTTTGGGGGAGTCGTGTTGGGTTCTCCTCCTCGCTGCCTTCTCTCTCTCCCTCAGAGGCAGGTGGCTTCCTCGCTCACGTGGTCACAGATCACGTGGCACGTGGGGCCTCTCCTGGGGAAACCAAGCTTCCCATGACCCGGGCCGCCTGCGCACACCATCGCTGCCCTGGACACCAGATAGCCCGTTCGGTCCTGCTGGCATCCGCGTCTCTGTGCGGCGGATTCCGGCCCGGCCAGTTCTGAGTGCCGGGTCCCGGGGAGAACAATGGCCCCTCTGTTCCCCCGCCATTCATGTCGACTCTGGTTTCACTGGAATAACACGGAGGAGCGGGTTTTTTCCCAGCACCGCCCGGGCCTGCGGGAAACGCGCCGGCCGCCGGCCGCTCCGTCCCCGGTGCATAAGGACGCGGGGATGTACCGGGAGCCGCGGCTCCTGCAGGGCCGGTGACCCCGGGATGAGGGTCACGCCTATCTCCCCAGACTTCTCGGAGTGCCTGGGATTCCGTTTTCCCGCCGAGGCCCCGGGCGGCGGCGATGGGCTGAGCTTAGGGGCCCGGGGGACCGTCCCGCCCAGGGCTGGAGCGGATTAGGGCTGATCGTGCGGCCCGGAGCGGGGACATCTGAGAACGTTGAAGAGAGAAAGGCAGGGGATTCCGCAAACCCAAACAAACACGGCACTGCACATGTGCAAAGGCCCGCCTGGAGGAAGCGGGGTCCCGGGAAGAGGGGGGCCCCAGAGTCAGAAACCCCTCCAACATCTCTGGCCAGCCTGGAGAGGATGGCTCTGGGCACAACCTCTGAGCAGCTTCCTCCGCGGCAGCTTTAGACCAAAGGTGCTATTAAAAAAAAAAAAAGAAAAAAATTACACATGGATTTGTCCAAAGAAGCCAAAAAAAAAAAAAAAAAAAAAAAGGCCCAAAGCCACCACATTCTCTTTTTTCCTGAAATATTTTTTCAATCTTATATTCTTATTTATTTATTAATTTATTTATTGATTGATTAAGGTCCTCAACCCCCCCCCCCATTCCAATCCCCCACCCCCACTCATGCCCCCACCCCCATATTGTCCTTGACCACTGGTTAGGCTTACATGTGTGCACACAAGTCCTTTGGTTGATCTCTCCCTTTTATCCCCACCCTCCGCCACCACGTTCTTTATTAAAGTTCACAGGAAAAAAATACCAAATTTCTCTCAGCCCCAATGTTTCTCTCCAACTCGAATCCCCGAAGCTGGAGATGGAGGAGAGGACCAGGGTAGGGTCGGGGGACCCTCATGGGTATCATGAGCACAGAAGCATTTGGTGGCGGGGGTCTTGGCGAATCCACGTTCCCATCTGCCCCCGAGAAAGCCACCAGAACCCTGCCACCGACGGACTGCTTGTGGCAAGGGCAGCACCAAGTCTAGAAACCCCTAAAAAATGGTGCCGAGAAGCCACCACCAAACCAGACACGAGCCAAAGTACCCTCCCTGGAGTGCCAGCCCCTTCTCGCCTTGGATGAAACTTCCTCTCTGATTCCCTCATTGGAAACCTCTGTGTGGATTTTATCAGAAACAGACCCCTCGCCCTCCCGCTGCTCCCGGCCGGCCTGGGTCCTGGGTCCGAGTTTCCCTTCACACACGTCTGTTCGGTGTGCTTGGCAAGAAATCATAACAGATCGGGTTCGATTCCTGCTCCTGGGGGGTAGGGGGGGAGTCCTGCTCTTCCCTTGCTTTCTTAGGTCCGTGGTCGGCAAACTCATGAGTCCACAGAGCCAGCTAGCAACAGGACAACGATTGATTAAAATTCCTTTGGAGAGCCACATTTTTTTTAACTTCAACTTCTTCTAAGGCCACTTCTTCAACATAGACTCGCCCGGGCCGTGGTATTTTGTGGAAGAGCCACACTCAAGGGGCCAAAGAGCCGCGTGCAGCTCACGACCCGCGGTTTGCCGACCACGGTCTTAGGGTAGCTAGAGGCGATACAAGTCACAAAGCACATATTCCCCTAAAAGGGCCCCACACCTGGGGCGGAAGCTGGAGGTGAAGGTGGCCTGGCCGCTGAGGCGCCTGGGAGAGTTACCAGCTCCCACCTAAGTCTGCTCCGTGGGACGTGGGAAGAGACTCCGGGAGACGGCACGTGTCCCCGAAGCCGAAAGGAACAACGTGAGTCCTCTCCCCCCCACCCCCACCACGCATGCTCCCCCCCGCCCCCCCCCCGTGGACCTCGGCAGGGGTGCCTGCTTTTCTCACTAACCCTAACTAAGCCACTTAAAAAGAAAGTGTGGCTGAAACCGGTTTGGCTCAGTGGATAGAGCGTCGGCCTGCGGACTCAAGGGTCCCAGGTTCGATTCCGGTCAAGGGCATGCACCTTGGCTGTGAGCACATCCCCAGTGGGGGGTGTGCAGGAGGCGGATGGCCGATGTTTCTCTCTCATCGATGTTTCTAACTCTCTATCCTTCTCTCTTCCTCTCTGTAAAAAAAAAAAAAAAAAAAAAAAAAATCAATAAAATGTATTTTAAAAAAAGAAAAAAGAAAGTGTGTGTGTGTGGAGGGGGGGAGGGGGAGGGAAGAGGGGGAGGGGGGAGGGAGAGAGAGGGTCACGGCCACAGACGGCTCCCATTGGCCACGGTGACCACATCCGTGTGCGTCGGAGGGTTTGCACGCAGGCGCTGGCTCTTTGGCGTTCACCTGCGGGCGCGGAGACGGGAGAAGGTGACTGAACTCCGAGCAGGGCTTAAGTGGGTGAAGGGAAATCCAGACCCCGAATTCTCTCTGAGGATCTGAATGCAGAGGGATTAGAGCCGCCTGGGTGCCGGGGCGGGGTGGGGGTAGGGGTGGGGGCCTCCCGGAGCCCCCCCACACCCCACAGCCTGGGATCAAAGCTGCAGCCGCCGGTTTGTCAATACGCTAAGCTGCGTGTTTGCACAGAAGTGTCGGCGCGTGCTTTTCACCACCAAGAGGCTCCTGCGTTGGGAGATTAATGACTTCCAAACAGATCTCGGGGAAACCCGGCCAGCAGGGCCTTGCCTCCCGGGGGGAGGGGGGGGTCTGCTGGGCCCCAGGAGGAGACTGTGGCCAAAGGCAGAGGGGGGAGGGGGGGTCAGCCGCCCCGAGATGGTGACGGAGGCCCATGTGGACACCAGCACGTCATCTGAGCACAGGTCTCTGATTGTCATTCTCCTCCCCGGGGATGCAGCCTGGATGCCCACGGGTGGCATCTGGGCATGAGAGACGGCTCTATAGACCTGCCCTCAGAGCACCCACACGGCGAGCCTTCGCAGAAGTTTCTGGAAGCATCTACATCTACCAGCATTCGTTGCCTCGGGGCAAGGCCCATGGCAACCGCTGGTTCCCACACCTGGGGATCAAACCGGTCAGTTCCCTTCCAGCTTATCTATGGCGGCTGGCCCTCAGGCCCGGGGCGGAGCCGCTGTGGGAAGAACAACATGTAAGCTTGCGAAATGGACTGTCAGCCCCCCGGGGCCTGGGTGCTGGGCTGCATCCATTCCTCTGCATTCATCCATTCATTCATTCATTCATTCATTCATTCGTCATTCATTCAGCATTCTCACCAGCCCAGAATGTGCCGGGCAGGACGCTGGGCTGTGGGGACCCAGGGATGAACTGGCCAGATAAGGACCGAGGCCTGGGGCAGCTCAGGCTGGGCAGAGGAAGAGAAAAGAGGTGAGCGCAGAGGCAAACCAGTTGGCGGAGCCCACAGTTATGGGCTGGAGGAGGGACCCCCAGAGAAAGCAGGCTCCCTCCATCCCAGAACGGGTTAGAGACTCAGGGAAGGTTCCTAGAATCAGAACCCCCCCAAGGTTTCCAAAGACCATCACCACCCAGTGACTGGGGTCTCACGGCCAGGCCTTGTCCCCGGAATGCCAGGGGCAGCCAGGGCACTGCCGCTGCAGACGGTGTGGTGAGCGCGGCTGATGACAAGAACACAAACGGAAAAGCACGTTTCCAATAAGACACGGGGGGTCGGCTGGCCTCGCTGGTGTCCGGGAAGCCGGTTCAAGGTTGCCCCACGCCTTATCTCCCCTTGCCATCAGCTCCCGGGTTGCAAAATGGAAGAGGAGGCGTTATCGCCCTCATCGGCTGGCATCGGACCGTGGCTGGGGCTGAGCAGGTCGGTGTGCAGAGCGCGGCCCGGTGCCCAGGAGCTCCCTTCCGGGTACAGGTCGCCCCTCCGCGGGGTGTAGCCGGAAAGAGGCACCTCCCAGGGGCAGGGATTGGGAGGACAGATAGGAGCGTTTGTTCTCATAGTCACAGTCTGTTCAGACCCCCCGCCCTCCTCTGGCCAAAGGTTTGGGGTAAGGCGACCAAATATCCCGCTTTTGGCGGGACAGTCCTGATTTTTAACCATTTGTCCCTCGTCCTGTGGTGTTTTTAAAAAGTCCCGATTTTTGGAAAGAAAATCGGGACTGCTGTGGGATGCGGGACAGATTGTTCAAAAGCGGGACTGTCCCGCCAAAAGCGGGACGTCTGGTCACCTTAGTTTGGGTGAGAGTCCCACCTGCCCGCCTGGTTGGGGTCAATGCCTGGGGCTGTAGCTGGGCAGGGCTTCGAAAAGGACGGCAGGGCTCACTCACTGAAAACCCTGGAGGCGGCGGGCTGGGCCTGGATGAGAGGCGGGCGTCAGAGTCAGGCGTCGGCAAACACCGAGGCCGCCCGCCCTGGCCTCCCCTCGACCCTCCGGGCCTCCGGCCTCCGTAATCCAATTCCCGGAGCAGGTGGAGTTTCAAAGGCCAGCCCGGGGATCAAGAGGCGCAGGCAGGTGGGTTTCGTAAAGCTCCCGGCTTTGCCAGCCGCGGCCCCCGAGGAGAGGAGGAAAAATGATATTGACTCAGCGACCGGAGTTAAAAGTAAACACTGTCAGTGTAAATAATTAGGCTCTTAGCGCGGGCCCTTCACACCGGCTCCCGGGCGCCCGCGGCCGCTGGGAGGGAGAGCGGAGTGTAAGCAGGCAGGGCTGAGGGCCTCCCTGTCCCTTCCAGAGTGTCTGGGGGTCCTGGGCTGCATTTTTGGGGTGCCTTGTCCATCTGGGCATGTGTCTGGTTTTTTTAAATATGTAATTTTTTTTTTCATTCATTTCAGAGAAGAAGGGAGAGGGAGGGAGAGACAGAAACACCCCTGATGAGAGAGAATCAATCGTTGATCAGCTGCCTCCTATTGGGGGTCAAGTTCATGTGCCCCAGCCAGGAATCGAACCCAGACCTTCTGATTCATAGGCCGGTGCTCAACCACTGAGCCGCGCCTGGCGGGCTGTTTGTCTGCTTTTTTGCAGGGTTTCTCACTCCCTCCCTAACGTGGAGAAGGGCTGGTCTTTACGGTTAAAGAGCAAACACCCCACACGCAGGGGTCATGGACCTGTGGGCCCAGGGGCTGGGGCTGCATTTACCTCCGCTGCCCCTGAGTTCCAGGAAACACGGAGCCCAGCCCGGGGCAGGCGCTTCCGAAGGGCTGGGATGGAATCAGGTCAGCACACGGCCAACAGGCAACACAGGTCCGCCCGTCCGTCACCCCATGCGTCCTGAGCAGCTTCCCAGGGCCCAGCCCTTGTCATTCCTCAACTCCCTGCGTTCTCCTGGCAACACTGCAAAACTATTTTTTTTTTTTAAATTTGTTTTGATTTCAGAGAGGAAGGGAGAGGAGAGCAAGAGAGAGAGAGAAACATCCATGATGAGAGAGAATCATAGATCGGCTGCCTCCTGCACGCCCCACACTGGGGACTGAGCCAGCAACTCCAGCACAGGCCCTGACCGGGAATCAAACCGAGACCTCCTGGTGCATAGGTCGACGCTCAGCCGCTGAGCCACACAGGCCAGGCAGCGGCAACGGTGATCTCCATTTTATGGATGAGGAGGACTCGGGCATGGAGGGAGGTGGACGGACGAGCCCAAGCCCCCCACTGGTTCGGAGCAGCATCGGGAACAGAGCCCAGAGCCGCCTGCTCAGAAGGCCGCCGGGCCAGCCGTGCGCAGCCGGGGGAGAGCGGGGAGCCGGGTGCTTTGCCAAAGGAGGCCCCGCGTCCTGGCGTCACCATCACAGGCCCAGCCGCCCAGCCTGTCGGACCGGTCCGCGTGGGTCCAGGCCCAGAGGCCAGGCCTGTCCTGCCTGTTCCCTCCAGGAGGAGGTGAAACCAGGTCTCCACCGTCATCTCACCGGGGCTGGGGCACGCCAGGGCCCGGGAGGAGCCGGGGACATGGCCCGGGGCCTCCAAAGGGCCGCCGGCTCTCCCAGGAGGTGCCCGGGGGCGACCATGAGCCACGGGCCACGCGGTGACTTCCAGCTAACGCCACGCAATGGGCGGTACCCACCGCCGGTGCTGAGGCCACACTCTCACTGGGCTCCGCTCTGGGCCCAGAGCAGAACGGGACAGGGGAGTGAGGAGACCCAGGGTGCTGCTGGCGTCACCCCCACAGGACGGAAGGAGCTTGCTGGGTTCTGTCAGTGGAGTCTCTCCTCCTACCCCTCTACCCACCCCACTCACACCAAATCCCCGTGGCGCTGTGGGCAGGGACAACTGGGTGTGACCATACATAAAGCTGACGGCCCGGGGGACAGGGTGTGTGAGGCATCGGGGGTCCAGCTGGCCTCCCACCCTCCGCAACCCCCCCGGGAACCTTGTCTCAGCTCCCCCACAGAGGGGCCCACGCCCCAGCCCTCCCGGGCAGACCCATGCCAAGTGGGTGCCCACAAACAGGGGATTTGCTGGCAGAACCAGGGGGAGGGAGGGAGGGAAGGGACACACGCGTGGGCATGTCCTCCTTCCATCTGTATTATTTGTAATTGGTGACTGGGATGTGGGGGAGGAAAATCCAGCCTCCCTCCCCTGTTTGACCCGTGTGATTGGAGGGGCAGCCTGTTTCGGGGCCAGGCAGCCCCACCGGGTTTGAATCAGCGTGACCTGGGGCAGAGGGCGGCGCCGTCAGTCTGTGCCTCGCTTTCCCCATCTGTTAAATGGGTGCAAGTAACACAGTGGAGAGCCGCCCTCAGGGGGCTGATATGGAGTGAAAGCGCGGCCCGCAGTGCCTGGCCCGACCTGAGCGTCCTCTGAGCACTGAGGGGTACCCGCTGTTACTGCGGCGCAGCTGATACTGTTCACAAGGATGCTACACCTACTGAAGTGGTTTGAGAGAGTGTGTGAGTGTGTGTGAGTGTGAGAGTGAGTGTGTGTGTGTGTGTGTGTGTGTGTGTGTGTGTGTGATATGGGTGTGCAGGGAGTGGGGGCCACGGGGAACCTGGGAAGGTGGGGTGCAAATGCTTGTAGCTTGGGAAGCACTGACCTCCCAGCTGGCTCGATCACTCACCCGTCCCCGGGGAGCTGGCCTGCTGTGCCCACCGTCCCAGCCTGCTGCCCCCCATGCTGCCCTGGTAACCAGCCGTGCCCGGGGCCCTGGGCCACGTGCATCCGGCTCCGCACCCAGCGGCCCCCTGCCGCCGGGAGGCAGCGGGGTGGGGAAGAGGGTGCCCTTGTATCCCAGCCAGCTTGGCGGCTGGTCGCCTGGGCTCCTGCCAGGAACCTACAGGACCGAGCGGGGCCTGACTCCTCTGCCCTCCGACGGCAGGAGACTCATAGAAACGCAGGCCTGTCCCACGCCGCCCAAGCCTCTGGCCCGAGAGAGCCGTCTGCAGTGTCCAGGCCCCGTGGGACCCGAGGCCCAGGGCTTCACTGCCTTCAGAGTCACGGAGCGTCCGCGCCCACACCCCTGCCGGTCCGCCCCGCCCCGCCCCTCCCTGCCCTGCCCTGCCGGCCCTGGCGACACACCCGCCGTGTCCCGGGACAACCTCGGGGAGCCGGCCCCGCGGAGTCCCCACACTCCCCGGAAACGCAGGGACCCCCCGGACGGAACCTCGAAAGGACTCCGCTTGGCATGTCAGGACCCAATGTCCTTGGAGGGGGACCAAGACGAACTTGCCTTATCTTGACGTCTGCCTGAGCGCCGGCTGGGTCCTGGCAGCACTCCACCGCCAACAGAGAGACCCAGCCGCCCTCAGCTCCTGAGCTCCCCCCAAACCCTCATGGGGGACTGGGCAAGGGGGAGCGGAGGGGGGGCCACCTCCTCGTGACCCCAGCCCTGCCATCTGACGAGCATGGCCCGGGCCTTCTCACCCACGCCTGAGGGAGACCCTGCACCCGGGTTCCCTGGGGAAAGGGAGAGAGGGCAGCGTGTGAGGGAGACCTGGGGGTGCCCCACATTTTGGGGAGCAGGGAGAGGCTGATGAAGCCTGGAGGGAAGATGAGTGACGGCGTCACGGAACTGCATCGGAACCAACACACAGAGGGCCAAACCAGAAAGGTCTAGGCCAGGGGTGGCGGACGTCCGGCCCGAGGGCCAGATAAGGCCCGGGACATCCTTTGCCGGGTCCTGCCTGGGCACTGGGGTGAGACAGGGAAATGTCTGACCGAATAAAACAGGCTCACTTTCAAGGGGATGATGTTGTGTGGCCCTCGAACGGCGCTCTAAATGCCCACACGGCCCCTGGCAGAATCGAGGTTCCCCACCCCCAGCTATCCCAGAAAAGATGGCTGGACACTGACCCGCCACCTGCGGGGAGGAATGCAATTAAATCATTACTACGTCACACGCACCTGCCCATACAATTAGGCTCCGGATGGGCTGAAAGGAATCGTGGAGCACACAGCCCTGAGCTTCTGACTTCTCTCACTTAGCGCAATGCTGCTTGGGCCTGGAGAGTTTGCTCCTGAGTAAGCGCCCCCTGGTGGACGTGTGGGCTGTTCTCAATGCTGGGGCGAAGGTGATCTGCGCCTATACTATACCCAGACAGGGGTTCTCGCCTCTCTTGGGGAAATACCTAGGAATGGAATTGCCGGGTCATGTGGCCAATGTGTGTGTGTGTTTTAAATGGACGTTTCACTTAATTCCGTTTTTGAAAGAAAGCTGGACACGTCATTTCTGTGACCCGGAGGCAAGACCGTTGGCCATCCATCCACACTCCCCATCCTCAGTGAGCAGCCTCAAGATTTAAATAGACATCACGTTGCTGGCTTTTGTATGCAAATGCTACGCGTATGCAAGTGCTACGGCTTTTGTACGCAAATGCTACTACACGTAGGCGACCTTAGGCAGAGCCATGTTGGCACAAGCCTGAGAGGGACCGCTGGCTGCCAAGTGCTCAGAGCCTTGGTTTCATCCCTGAGAACTCTCTCTGCTAAATGGGAGACTAGCCCCGTGGTCGGCAAACCACGGCTCTATCCACTGAGCCACACCGGTGCCGGCTGTTTCTTTAAATATATTCTCATTCATTTCAGAGAGGAAGGGAGGAGGAGAGAGAGAGATAGAAACGTCAATGCTGAGAGAGAATCATGGGTCCGCTGCATTCCCCACTGGGGATGGAGCCTGGAACCCAGGCAAGTGCCCAGACTGGGAATCGAACCGTGACTTCCTGGTTCATAGGTTGACACTCAAGAAGAAGGTTTCTGACCCAGCTTAGTGACCTTCTGAGGAACCGGCATGTGAGCTATCGGAGCCCTCCTCACGTCCGACTGGCCTGGTCTACAGAGGGCAAAGGGCGGAGGGAGGTGTGACCCCGAGGAGAGGAGAGGCCGGGGCGGGAGGATTGAGCAGCCAGTGCCTAGGCCCTAGGGGAAGATAGGATGGAGCCCGGAGGTGGTCCCTTCCCTTGGGCTTGCGTGCGTGGGTCCTCGCCACCCCCCGGGGTGGAGGGAAGAAGGTCCCAGGGTCCAGCTGTACGGATGCAGAAGCACAGGGTGGGAGGCATCTCCCCAGCTGGGACCCCCCCAGCTCACGTCTCCTGAATCCGAGTCCAGCCGTGAGATTCTCTCCCCCGCTGGACGAGGGAGGACCCAGGCCCTTGGAGGATGGAGCAACCGCTTCTGCCTCAGCCCTGCCACCATGGCTTCGTCCGGAAGGACGTCCGGAAGGTCTCCCTCCCCCCCACTCTCCCACACTCCCACGCATGCAGCTTCATCCAGCGCCCACCACCACCCCCTGTCCATCACCCAGGCTACCGGCAGTCGGATTAAGTACCTGCCAGCCTGTGCCTCCCCCCCGAACCCCCTTCCCCGCTCCATTAGATGAAAACGGGGGGAGGGGGGACCCCCCACCCAGCAGATCCTCAGACTAACAAGTGCCAGGGCCTCCGGTGCCCACGGCGGCGGCACAGAGATCCAAGGCAGCGCGGGGGGGGGGGGGCGGGTGTTTGTCTGGTGTTTTCTCTCAGATCTCGCCGTGTGACAATAACACGCGCCTCCGCCGGCCCCGGCCCTGCCGGCAGCACCTTGAAACGCGCGAGGCGGAGGCCCGGGAAATGAACAGCCGCCGCTCTGATTCCAGGGATGAAACACGGGCGTCGGGGGGAGAGCCTCTGGGGACCCACAATCCGGAACCGTCAGGGGACGCGGGTTGTCTGTCTTTTTGATAAAGGATGTCAGCGCCCTTTCTGGGTTTTTTTTACGCAGAAAGAGACGCGTCTGATTAGGAGCCCGGCTGGCGGCGGAGCCTGTTGAAAGGGCCCGTGTGTGTGTGTGTGTGTGTGTGTGTGTGTGTGTGTGTGTGTGTTGTGTGTGTGTGTGAAGGTGCCTCCCTGGCCCATCCATGTCCTTAAAATTTCCCTGATCAGAAGGCGGCGCGGCCGAATCAGAGTAACAGAAAGGACACAAAGGAGGGCGCCTTGTTCTGCTCGGAGCGCTTGGCTTCCAGGAGCTGGCATCGCCCTGATCGCTGTTCAGCTCAGAGCGCCTTCGCCTTCGGTGGCAGCTCTGGCTTCCGCGTTGGGATTTTTTAATTATTTTTATTTTTTTTAATGTTAAGGCTTAGGACTCGCTAGCCTCATGAAAGATTGTTTTGCTGTTCGTGGTCTGTGGCTTGTTTTGCATTGGAAAAAAGAAAAAATGCTACCATAGCTCTTTTCCTTCTCCGCCGGAGTTCCACAAGGGGCTGAGGGAATAGGGGATAGCCCAATAATTATAGGATCCATCAGTGGATTGCCTCGCCCATCGTCATAAGCCCCAAATAAGTAAATATTTGTTGAGTGAACGGGTGAGTGGATATTAAGCAGCCTCACCTCCCGGGACAGACGAAGGATCCAGAATGTGAATTCCAATAGCCATCCCTATCCTGTGATCAAGGCGAACCAAAGGACCACTTTTTTTCTTTTTCTTTTTTTAACATAGATATATGCGTACTGGTTTCAGAGAGGGAGAGACAGAAACATCAGCGATGAGAGAGAAGCATGGATGGGCTGCCTCCTGCACGCCCCACGCTGGGGATGGAGCCTGCAACCGGGGCCTGTGCCCTGACCGGGAATCGAACCCAGGACCTCACGGGCCAGGGCTGCCAGGGCGGTGTGGAAGCAGGGCGTGGCCCTCCTGGCTCTGGGCCTGGCCCTGGCGGGGTCTGCCCACCCAACAGCCTGGAGCTGGGGTGGGCAAACTCATTCGTGCACAGAGGCAGATATCAACAGCTCGACAGTGGACATTTCTTTGGAGAGCCACATTGTTTAAACTTCAACTTCTTCTAACGCCACTTCTTCAACATAGACTGGCCCAAGCCGTGGTATTTTGTGGAAGAGCCACACTCAGGGGCCCAAGAGCCGCCTGTGGCTCCAGAGCCGCCATTTGCAGACCATGGGCCTGGGGCAATTGGGCTGCGGGTCCTGGGCCCTGAGGAGCCGGGAGGGGGGGAGGGAGGGTGCGGCTGACTCCCGGGCTAAGTCTCTCCCAGATGGACTCTCTCTTTGGGATTAAGGAGGAGGGCAAAGGGGGGGCTCCCGGCCCGGGAGCTGGGTCCCTTCGGGGTCCGGGCGTCTTTGATCAGGTTCCCATCCGATCGGCTTCCAGCGCCTGGTTTATCCCCCGGCGGGCGGCGGCCGGGAACCGGTCGCCCATCTGAGGCGCGTATCACAGGTGGCGGGGATCTGAGGCTAGACGGCGGGATAGATGGCGGGACGGGCAAAGCCCAACAAATGTGTCTGCCTCTCGCCTGGGACGGGCGCCTTTTCGGGATTTCCTTTCTACCCCTCTGACATTCCCTCCGCTCGGATGTAAGCCCCATCTCCGCCGCCGGGTCCGTGCTAATGTTTCAACCTATAAATTTGCTTTTCACGAAGGAGGGCGTCTCGCAGGGAGATGAAACGGTCTTGGAGACGGAGAGCTTCGCGTCGCTGCTCGGCCTGGCGGCAGAGATCCAGTGAAGACAGACCGCGTCTGTCCCCACCCTTCCCCACCCCCCATCTTTCACACGTAGTGTCTCCGGCCTGCAGATGTTTCCTCTGCCTTTTGGGGGGGGTGGTGGGCAGGGGCAGGGGGGTGCCGAAAAGAAACCCAATAGCCAGGCTTTCAAATTTTCCGCCACAAAAACAAAGACGGCGGGAGGGGAGGGAGGAGGGCTGAAGGGGGGCGGGGACCGGGCCAGGTGCCCTGGGGGAGCAGGGGAAGCTGAGGCAGGGACTCCCGTGACCCCGGCTCGCCCTCACCCCCAGCTGAAACGCATTCCAGTAACACATGCTCCACCCACCTGTAGGGCGAGGCGGCGAATGCCGCCCTGATGTCACGTTCCTGAACCCCGTCCAGGGCTCGGGCTGTGCAGGGCGTGTGCCCATGCCCTCTGCTCGGCCACGCTCGCCGGCAATTTCCACTGGCCCCGACGGGAACGGCAGGAGCCTTGTCCAGGGCCCAGAGTCCCCTCTGCCGCCTCTGGAAGTGTGTGTGTGTGTGTGTGTGTGTGTGTGTGTGTGTGTCCCCGTGACCAAGCTCTCTGCCCGCCCTGCCCCGCTCCCCACCTCCCGGGTGACCTGACCCTCACCGCTCTTGATCCAGGAGCGTCGCTTTAACACACGCTCGCAGCAGAAGGTCATGCGAAAGCTCACGCCCCCGCGTGTGTGAACCGGGTCACGAATTGGGTCAGGAATTAGCCAGACCTCAGGCGTGTCTGAGAAAAGCTCGCACCCCACCCCGCCCCCACCCGGCCCTGCCTCGTCCGGTTGCCCAAACCTCTTCCCTGTGTCCCCGTGGGACCCCTCCCGCCCCGGCTCCGGCCACGGCCTCGGCTCCCTCCCTCCCCTCTCACTGGACTCCGGCGGGGGCTGATGCTCTGTTTTACCAGCCCGATGTGGACGGGACAGGTCCCTGACAATAAATGGCCTTTCCGTGTCTATCCACGGCACAGAGCTTGTTGGATACGTGCAAATCCCTTCCGAAGCCGTCCGTTCCCACGTGGAAAAGGTCCTAGGAGAGCCGGCCTCCCCGGGTGCAGGTGGGGTGCCGGTTGGGAGCACCTGCTTGGGTCCGAGACCCGGCGCTGCCGTGTCCTCACTGTGTGACCTTGGGCGGCTTGCTTAACCTCTCTGTTCCCGCCGGGGTTGCAGTGAGGGTGGAGTGAGTTACTGTAGACACTCGGGCCCTCGCCGGGAGCTCTGCCCGGCAAGTCCCTCGTCTCCTCCTGCTACTAGTCAAGGACCCATCCACGGGCCCCCTGCTACTAGCGTTTCCCCGAAAATAAGACAGTGCCTTAGATTAATTTTTTCTCCCAAAGTTGAGCTAGGTCTTATTTTCAGGGGATGTCTTATCTTTCCATGCGTTAGGTCTTATTTTTGGAGGATGTCTTATTTTTGGGGAACACGGTAGAACAGGCCCGGGCACAGCCCAGCCCGAGGCAGGAGAGCAGTGGGGCCTCCTAAAGAACCTCACCGTGCAGACCAAGGGGCAGGGAGGAGGGCGAGGGGAGACAGGGGTAGCGAACCTGAGTTGTCTTTTTTTTTTTTTTTTTTTTCCTTTCTTTCGGCCTTTTTTTGTTTGTTTGTTTCATCCATGATTCAATTATGATCAGGACATTTGCGTCCAAGACAGGTGGCCTGTGGTGGCCACCAGAGCTCATTTCCTGCCTCGTGTCCCCTCTGCTCACTCTGGACTCTCGGGGAGGCCAAGGGATCCCATGGATGGATTGCCATGAGCTCTGGGCTACATCCCAGTATCCCTTCAGAGAGGGAGCGAGAGAGAGAAACAGCGATGATGAGAGAATCACGGAGTGGCTGCCTCCTGCACGCCCCACACTGGGGATCGGGCTCACCACCCGGGCCTGTGCCCTGATTTGGAATCAAACTGTGACCTCCTGAGTCATAGCCCAGTGCTCAGCCACTGAGCTACCACTGAGCCACACCAGCCGGGCTCTCTGGCATCTTTAATCAAGGAGGGCTTCCCGGGGAGGAGTCAGGGACCACCCTGAGGAGAGGCAAGTCCAGAGGCCGTGGCACCAAAGTGTGGGCTCCTCCTGGTCCCGGCTCCTCCCTCACGCTCCCGGGCCCTGTGCTGGGCTCGGCAGCCCGCCAACAGCCTACCCCAGTGGTCGGCAGACTCATTAGTTCACAGAGCCAAATGCCAACAGGACAACGATTGACATTTCTTTGGAGAGCCTAAAACCGATTTCTGCGCACGGGCCACGAAGTTTCAATCGCACTGCAGGTGTGCACCCGCACGTGGTATTTTGTGGAAGAGCCACACTCATGGGGCCAAAGAGCTGCATGTGGCTCACAGGTCGCAGTTTGCCGACCACTGGCCTACCCCATGAGGCCTGGCCCTCCCGGGACCCGGTCTTCCCCTGAGAACTGGCAGCCGCCCCAGGAGAGGGCACAGCTGTGAGGGAAGCTAATGTTACAGGTAATTTTGGCAATTAAGGCTCATGTTCAATTAAGGGGATTGATATCACGTTACTTGAGAGGCCCAGCAATCCGGGGTCGGTCCCAAGTAGCATTAAGCGCGGGGAACTCCCTGTTTAGGCGCTCAGAGTGGAGAAGGCCCAACAGGAGGCGTCGCGGCCCAGTTTCCCCAGAGCCTGGCCCTGTGTGTGCTTGTGGGGCGCGGCTACAGCGTTTGGACAGGTTCAAGCCTCAGACTGATGAGAGGGCACAGTCCTCTCATGGCCACATGCAAGTCCCAGCCTGGAGGGCAGAGCCCGCCCAGCACGGTGATAGCCAGCAGCTGTGGTTGTCAGCTTGAACCTGTGGTCTGAACTCAGGGCTCACGTGCCTGAGTGATAGAGGCTGCAAGTAAGCAAAGCTGGATCAGGTGCATGTAGTTGAGTAGGATCGAAACCCAGGAGAATGCTGTAAGCATCTTGACCACGCCCTTCCTTTGCGTCATGGAAATCTGGCTATAAAATAAAGACAGGGATTGTGGGCGCTGGTGCTGTCTCTCTATCAAAGTGGGCAGCGTCCCACTGAGACCCAGCTTCCACTCTCTTGTCTGTCTTTTCTTAATCCTTCACCGCCCCCTCTCAGGGCCCCCGAACCTGCCTGAGCTGGTGTGGCACGTAGCACCCTGGGGCTGAGTATGCCGTGGCCGTGCCGGCTCCCCACATGTGCTGTGTGTCCTCCCCTCTGAATCTTTTTTTTTTTAAATGTTTCTATGATTTTGAGAGAGAGAAAGGGAGATGGAGAGGGAGAGAGAAATATCAGCGATGAGAGAGGAACATCATCGATCGGCTGCCCCCTGCACGGCCCCTACAGGGGATCAAGCCTACAACCACAGTACATGCCCCTGACCGGAATCGAAGCTAGGAACATAAGCTCTGGTGTCGGGCGGACCCGAGTTCAAATCCTGCTCCTGCCACGTACCAGTTTCCTGAACCTGGCCCAACCGCTTCGTCTCTCTGAGCCTCAGTTTCCGTGCCTGTAACGTGAGGTTAATAAAGCATCGCCGAAACCGGTGTGGCTCAGTGGTAGAGCGTTGGTCTGAAAGGTCTCAGGTTCGATTCAGGTCAAGGGCATGTACATTGGTTGCGGGCACATCCCCGGTAGGGGGTGTGCAAGAGGCAGCTGGTCGATGTTTCTCTCTCATCTGCGTTTCTAGCTCTCTATCTCTCTCACTTCCTCTCTGTAAAAAACCAATAAACTATATTTTAAAAAAATATTTTAAAAATAAATAAAAGTAAATAAATAAATAAAGCTCCCTTTTGCTGGGCTGCTGGGGTAATTACGTGACGACGCACACGTGAGCTTGGCACTGGGGGGTGCTGCCTGGCTCCAGCCTCCCAGAGTCCCATCATGGAGGCAGGGACACCCACTGCACCCATTTTGGGGTGCCCTTTGCCCCAGGAAGGGTCGTTTCTGTAGAAAGTCGCAGCGGGGGTCACCACGAGCTGGCGGCCACTTTGGAAGGCCCCTCAGTCCAGTCCATCGGAAGCAGAAGACATGAAGGTCAAGTGGGAAGGAGCCGGCAGCCAGCTTGCCGATGGAGTCCCCCGCGGGAGGGGGCGGGAGTGGCCTCCTGGCACACCGGCCTTCCACCAGAGTGTGACATTTACCCAGCAGCTGCCCGGCCACGCACTCGCCCAGAACCAGCCCGCACACGGCCCCGGGCTCCGGACCCCCGGTGGATGTGTGTCCAGGAGGTCATACGTCCTTCCCGGGTGAGAGGGCTGCCTCCCAACGCCAATATCCCTCCTCTCCCCCCCCCCCCCCCAGGCCCCTCGGTGGGGCGGCAGCAGGAGGACGGCAGGCCGGGCTGGCCAGGCCTCGGCTGCAGGCTGGAGGGGCCGGGGCGCCATGCCGGGCAGTAGCCGGGCCTCCGAGCCAAGAGAGGCCGCAGCCAACATGCCAGCATCCCAGACGCCCGGCAGATGACGCGGCCGCCCTGCCAGCCCTCCCGGGGAGCCTGCCGAGCCCCCGGGCCCGGCCGGCGGCGCTGACATTTACCGCGAAGTGTGTGTCACCGTATTAAACAGCACCCACGCCGCGGGTCACTCCGTGCGGGGCACACTGACCACAGCAATTAAACTGAGATTAGGCGGCATCACGCCAGCGTCCTGGGGCCTGACTTAGTGCAGAGGGTGGAAGCCACCGTGGGAGCTCGGGGTACGGCCCTCAAAGACCAGCATCCCCCACCCCCTTTTTACATGACCTTTCTCCTCTGGACAATCTGACCATCTCCAAAGCACACAGCTCTCACTCAGACCCGGTGATGATGGCAGATGGCCAGGCAGATGGCCAGGGTACAGACCCTCCGAGAAGGGTCCGGCCTGTTTGGCCCATGCTCTCGGCCTCGCCCCAGCCCCTCCCCAGTTTGGACAATGCCCAGACCTGGGGGAGCACCCGGAGCTCCAGAAGCAGGGGAAGCGGCCATTCTCAGCCGCCAGGGGCCAGGCACCCCGCGGGCACCGGGCAGCCTCGGACCAGCAGCCGTAGGCCCACAGGCAGCTCTGCCAGCACGCCCCAGGGAGGGCCAGCCCCTCGGATGCCCGCTGGGCAGAGCAGCGGGGGAGGGGAGGGACTGCCTGGCACCGGGACGCTCATTACACGTCTAGAAATGAGCACGCACTGCCCTCGGCGTCTCTGGCTCCTGCCCTCGGGCACCAGGGCCCTGGTCTTGCCAACAGTCCTTTGGCCCGTTCTCCAGGCCTATGCCAGCCCCGGACACTCAGATCCTACTCGCTCTGTGGGTGGAGGAGGCGTCCAGATGAGGCGCCTTTTCTAGGCCCGGGCCTCAGCCCTGAGCTCCCGGAGAGCCGCCTGTGACCGTCAGGATGTCCCCATGCCCAGAGCCCGCTGCCCCGGGCGCTCAGCGGTCAAGGGCACCGAACCCGGCATCACACCAACTTCAGTTCAGACTCTGGTCCTGCCACGGCTCACTCCCCGGCCTGGAGCCAGTGAGTGCCCTCCTCTGAGCCTCAGTTTCCTCATCTGTAAAATGGCCTCATAACATACTCTCTTTGGGTATGTGTAGGTCCAGGCACCTGTTCATAGATGGTGGGCACTGACCCACAACCCAGGCATGTGCCCTGACCGGGAATTGAACCCTGACCTCCTGGCTCATAGACCAATGCTCTACTACTGAGCCACGGAGTCCAGGCTCAGCATGCTGCCTGTTAACAGATAACATGCCAACACACTCGCTTCCTGGTAAGCTCCAGGCGGGGAGGACCTTGCACATTCCCAACGCCCAGCAGAGGGCTGGCACACAGTAGGTGCTGCTACACCTCTGCACTAAGTGGACAAACTTGTGATCTGATGAAAGGACCTATGGTGTGTGTGCGGGGGGGAGGGGGGACCCCCTTATGCGGGCAGGGGTTCCCTGATCATGGTTCCTTGTTGAGGTGATTGAGGAACAGCCAGACTTCCGTCTCAGCTGTTTCTGGGGAAGGAGACATCACCAGGACAGCGTTTGTTTATTTGTTTGTTTGTTTATATATTTTATCAATTCTTTACAGAGAGGAAAGGAGAGAAGAGAGATAAAGAGCTAAAAACATCTATGAGAGAGAGAGACATCGACCAGCTGCCTCCTGCACACCCCACATCAGGGATGTGCCCGCAACCAATGTACGTGCCCTTGACCAGAATCAAACCTGGGACCCTTCAGTCCACAGGCCGACGCTCTATCCACTGAGCCAAACCGGTTTCAACCAGGACGGTGTTTAGAGAGTTAAGGAAGCAGACTCCATCCAAGCTGCCAGAAAAGCCACAATTGCCCTCTGGACGGAGTCCGGGGCTCACTACACGGATGAGCGGGCCGCCCTCTCTAGCCTCTGTCCCCATGGAATGTTCGGTGCCGGCCACAGGCCCGTCCCTCCCTCGGCTCCCGGGCGGGGGTTGGGGGAAGGGGTATGTGAAGACCATCTTGTGTTATTTACCGTCCTTATAAAGTGCCCAAGTCCTTTCCGGGCGGAGGCAGAGCTGAACGGACGGACGAGTGTAACCAGGCTGTACCCGGGCCACACGGCGGGCTGGAGAACGGTTGAACCCCATGCCCCGGGCCAGTTGGCAAACGGTCGCTGAGGTTGAGACGCCACCGGCCACACATTCAGGGCATTTCTGGGCTCTGAGTGGTCCGGAAGCCTGAGGAAGCTCTGCTCCAGGCTGAGTCAATTCCCAGCCATAAAAGCCGTGGCTCAGCCGAAGGAGGTGTATATTTGGAGTCCTCGGGGGAGGCGGGCGGTGGGGTTCCTGGCTGCCATCTGCCTGGTGAGCAGTCCCACCCCAACCGCGCTGGAGCTGACGCAGAAGGGCCTTAGGCCCTCCCTCTCTCTCTCTCTCTCTCTCTCTTCTCTCTCTTCTCTCTCTTCTCTCTCTTTCTCTCTCCTGTTAGACTAGACATATATATATAATTGATTTCAGAGAGGAAGGGAGATGGAGAGAGAGATTGAAAAATCAATGATGAGAGAGAATCATGGATCAGCTGCCTCCTGCAGGTCCCACACTGGGGATGGAACCTGCAACTGGGGCATGTGCCCTGACCAGGAATCGAACTCGGACCCTTCACTCCGCTCTATCCACTGAGCAAACCAGCCAGGAGGAGACTAGGCTTTTTGACCTGTTTCCCCATCACGTGGCTGGAAGACCCCGCCCAGACCGGCTAAGAGGGGACGGGGCCTGGCAGACCCAGCAAAGGCAGTGCGTTGCTCCTTGCCCGTGAACATGGACGGGAAAATAACCCAAGCCTGCTCATCTGACCTGAAAATAAACCTCCTTTCTTCTGGGCTGGAGTCGTGGGTGCCTCCTCAGGCCTTTAACACACACACATACACACGCACACGCGCACACACACGCACATATACACACACACACATATACACACACACACGCATACACACGCACACGCAAAAGCAAACCAAACACAGCTAAGCCTTAAGCTCCTCTGTGGTCCCGATGGTAAGGAAAACACTGACTTCCCCGCCCCCAGAGGGAGAAGTGGGGCGGGGGGGGGGGGCTGCTGTGGTTAAAGAAGCTGTTTTCATAGCCAATCACCCCGTAAAGGCTGCTGGTGACCTCATTTTCCGCCCTCACGTGGCCTGCGAGCTCCCTGCCTGGGCTCAGACGCTGAAGGAAGGGGAGCCGGGCACAGGAGGGAGGGGTGAGGAAGGCAGGACAGAGGTCCTCAGACCTCGCCCCCCCTCATTCTCCCTCCCACCCCCCAGCCTGCAACCAGAGCCCCGAAGGCAGAAAACCTGGCTCCCCACCTGCCTGGCCAGCTCTGCCTGTGCAGGGATGGGGTCCTCGGGCTCAGCTTCCTGCCTGAGGAATGGGGGCCCCCAGGGTGCCGTGAGCAAGCCCAGGGAAAGCGCGGAGGGACGGCTCAGCAAAGCATGCCCTCCTTCCTGCTTTTCCTCTCCTTCCTGGACCACCCAACACCGAAGGCCTTTCCCAGCACGTTCCTCCCCACCTGTCATCATCATCATCATCATCATCACCACCACCATAACGACTGTAAGGAGCACCACCAGCCAGAAGGCATGCTCAGCCGTGTGTAGCTGTTATCTAATCCCTAGCAACAACCTTAGGAGACAAGTCCCCCTGGTATGCCCATTTCACAGAAGAAACAGTTGAGGCCCAGAAGGGTTAGTGTCTGCAACTAGGAAGCACCGTAGCAGAATTAGCACTCAGGTGTCTGATTCCCGTGCCCAGCCGTCCCAGGCTGGGGACCTCCATTTTCTGGGGGCCTTCTTTCCCGACTTCCTGAGAGTAGGAAAAGAGGCCCATGGGTTTGGCCTCTAGTTCTTAAAAAAAAAAAAAAAATTCCCTCCTTATCGCTCTCTTTGTTTTAAATGTAGTCTTCTGAAAGATTTTCTCAACTTGATTTCCTATCGCTTCCTTTAGCTGTTTGTGTGTTTTTTTGTTTTTGTTGTTTCGGTTTTTGTGGGGGTTTTTGCTATTGTATGTTCCATTTCCAAGAACTCTTCCTGGCTCCTCACGCGCTGATGCACAGATAGATGCTGTTATCGCCGCCGATGGTATCGTTGGTCTGTGTTGGTTCTCCTGGCTTCCGGATCGTCTTTCCTTCCTGCTGCCGTTGTTTTTTCGGGGGTGGGAGGGGCGGTGTTCTTTGCTTTTTCACGTCGAGCGCTGCTCTCACACATCTGAGGGTCCTTAGCCGGCTGTTTGTATTCCATACGAGGTCTCGCGGAAGTGTGTTCTGATCACTGACCCAAGGCCATCTTTCGCAGTTGGAGCCCTCATGTGTCAATAGCGCTTGGTCTTTCCGGTGTGTGTGGGGGGGTAGGGGGCTTCATAATCTCCTCTCTCCTGCAGGGAGCAGGGGAAAGTTAGAGGGGTGGTCTGAACCTTCATGCAGACCCTCCACGGGGCAGTGGATGGTCAGACAGTCTGCAAAGACTCCTCCATGGGAGATGCATTCCTGGATCGCTGCAGAAGCCCTGGCCATCCCCCTCTGCGGCTGGAGGCCTCTGTCATGTGTGTGTGAAGGGTTGAAGCTTTGGCTGGATGCGACCCCTTCCTGCACACAATCGCCCACCGCCTTGCAAGGCCTTTCCAAAAAACGCCCTCCTTCCCGATGCGGGAAGCATCTGTCTCCTGAGTCTGCCAAAGACCAGCGCAGGCGCCGACGCCACACCGAACTCACGTCCCTCCCCTCCCCTGGCCGGACAGCCCTGTGCGGTGTGAGATTGCTCCGTTCTCCAGAGATATTGGCAAGGCTGGATTAGTGATGCTAAAAAAAAAAAAAAAAAAATTATCTCTACAACCTATTGTCTTAGGTAAGATGGTATCAACCGCTCCAGATGGACCAATCTCTAAGAATAATTTCACTTCCTCTTATCGCTGACAGGAATCACATTTACATATTCCACTGGTGGGCGAGATAATGCGGAGATGATTAATGTCCCGCGATGTCCCGATACCTGTAGACTGCTTGATCAATGTCTCCCCGAGAAAGTGTCTTTCCTCCCGGTGGCTCCAGATCCAAAAACCCGCGGTGATTAATGCAACTAAACGCTTGGGGTCGGTGCAAGCGGCGGGCTCGGTTCCTGAGTCCCCGCCACCCTAAAGAGGGGTCACGGGCGGCTGGATTGGTCATGTGGAGAAAAAGTGCAGGCGTGTGCGTGCGGGTGCGTGCATGTGTGTGATTTTAAATGTCCCCGAAAAGCAGGAGGCAGACTCTCCCTGTGGATGCTAGGTGCTGCCTTGGGGTTGGGAGAGATCCTAATTTATTTCGCACATTTGTTAACCAGAAATAACTGGCTTCTCCGCGGGTATCCCTAGAGAGACGCTGACACTGGCTGGAATAAGGGGACAAAAGGCGCGGAGTTAGAGAGTAGGCGTTGTTGCCTTAACTCTCAAGATGTATTTCCATATTTCCTCTGGATTCCAAGTCGGGGTGCCAATGCCTGGAGTCTGGATACCTCGGTTTCCCCGTCTGTAACACCCAGGGGTGATCATGGACGTCCCTTCAGGGGGGTTGGCAAGCTCCAAGGCAAAGACAGCTTTCCCGTGCTCAGCTCCGTGTTCTGTTCGGCATTTAGCAAGAATTCAACAAGCTGCCGAAACCGGTTTGGCTCAGTGGATAGAGCATCGGCCTGCCGACTGAAAGGTCCTAGGTTCGATTCTGGTCAAGGGCATGTACCTTGGTTGTGGGCACATCCCCAGTGGGGGGGGTGCAAGAGGCAGCTAATCGATGGCTCTCTCTCATCGATGTTTCTAACTCTCTATCCCTCTCCCTTCCTCTCTGTAAAAAATCAATAAAATATATATTTTTTAAAAAGAAAGAATTCAACAAGCTCTCTCCGTTGTGGTCCTTATTCATCCTCGGGCTGATTACCGAAACGTCTCACACTCACACACGCTTCGCACAAACAGCGAGTCTTCCTGCAGGTACCGCTGGACCCGGTCCCCCGGCCAGGAGCTCTCCTCCCCACGGCAAAGGATCTTTAAGGGAAATTATATTCAGCTCCAGTGCATTTGCATAATAATATGCATAACTGAGCCCTGACGAGGCCAGGCTGCCCTCGCCGGGGGAGCTGAGGAGGCCGTATACAGGAATGCAAATGACCTCGGGGCCACATCTCCACACCCTGGACGGCTCCCAGGGACCTCACGTGGGTCGTGATTCAACGGCCAAACTGGAAGACGCGAGAGCAGCGGTGGGCAAACTGCGGCTCGAAAGCCACATACGGCTCTTTGGCCCCTTGAGTGTGGCTCTTCCACAACATACCACGGCCTGGGTGAATCTATGTTGAAGAAGTGGCATTAGAAGAAGTTTAAATTTTAAAAATGTGGCTCTCCAGAGAAATGTCAATCGTTGTCCTGTTGATATTTGGCTCTGTGGACTCGAGTTTGCCGACCATGGCGCTAGAGGAATGAAGAAATTCCAGAGCCACCAATGGTGGTCCAATCCAGAACACATAATAACCTCGTCACTCAGTGTGTATATCCTATCTAATAAAAGAGTAATATGCAAATTGACCATCACTCCAACACAGAAGATGGCCGCCACAAGATGGCCTGCAGGGGAGGGCAATTGGGAGGAACTAGGCTGCAACAAAGGGCAGTTGGAGGTGATCAAGCCTGCAGGGAAGGGCAGTTGGGGGGGACCAGGCCTGCAGGGGTGGACAGCTGGGGGTGACCAGGCTGGCAAGGGAGGGCAATTTGAGGCAATCGGGCCAGCAGGGGAGCAGTTAGTCATCGATCAGGCTGGCAGGAGAGTGGTTAGGGGGTGATCTGGTTGGCAGGCAGAAGTGGTTAGGGGCAATCAGGCAGGCAGGCAGTTGAGCAGTTGGGAGCCAGCAATCCTGGATTGTGCAAGGAACGTCCAACTCTCTGTTTAGGCCGGATCCGAGAGGTCCCAGATTGGACAACCCTCCCCCCGCCCCAGCCCCCCGCCAGGTGCACGAATTTTGTGCACGGAGCCTCTAATATATATATTAGAAGTGCATGAATTCGTGCATGGATGGGGTCTGGCCAACCTGGCCAGGGGGAGGGGACATGGGCGGTTGACTGGCCTGCCTGCTGGTCAAACTCCTGGTCGAGGGGACAATTTGCATATTAGCCTTTTATTCTATAGGACATACACTGAGTGGCCATATTATTATGCGTTCAGAGATCATCATCATCTGGCCACTCCGTGTATAACATGGGGCAGGGGACAGCTCTCGGCCAACAGGGCGATGGTGACGTGAGCTGGTACTTTCCCAGCCTTGCACAGAGTCAGCTCTCCAGAGAGGGCATTTCTTACTAGCGGGACTGTTGGTATCCGTTCGAAGGAAAGCAAGTGTTCGCGCGAGTGAGGGCATGGTGAGGACCAACACGCCTGCCTGCCGCCTGCTAAATAATGCAGAGCCCTGCCCTTCCCGACGGTGAGGGCTCAGAGGCAGGTTGTTGTGCTTTTTCATTTCTCACCAACAGGGAGAGAGACCCTGGAGGCAGGGTGGCAGCGGGAGCACGTGTCTCCGGCAAAAAAATAAAGAATTAAAAAAAAAAAAATACACATTCGCTAAATGGGAAAATTATTTAAATAAGCAATCCCGCGGAAAAAAAACACGGAAGCCAATTTTGTTCATAAAGCCACTGATTTACAGCACTCTAGCTAAGAGCAGCTTTTAACTCGAGCCTCTGAGAGCCTATTCATTATTCAGCAAAATATTCAAGACTAATAAAGGTATCTTTAATACTAATATGGCAGCGAGCGCTAATATATGTAAAATAATTATTATGAAAAGTATTATCAATATTTGGGGGAACGACGTATACATGCATAATGAATGAATTTTGCCCCTGGGTTTAGGCTTCTATCCCGGCCTGATTTTGCACGGAGAAACTCTGCATTATAATGAAAGGCAAAATGATCACACATTATAACTGCGAGTTTTTTATCACTGCTTAGAAGGATCCTAAAACTGTCAACTAAACAGGAAAGGAATATTTATATTCCGCATAAGCATGCGTAGGGTGAGATTTATCATTCTTGGATAAATCTCAAACATACTCCAACACCCAAATGTTCTCAAAATGACAATTACCGGCCTTGGAGAAATAAACAGAAAAAAAAAAAAAATTAAATAACCAAATGCCATCACCATTGACCCCATTGTAGGTCACGGAACGGTGGCTTCGGTTTATTTTATTTTATTTTTTTCAGTCTTCACATTCCTGAGACTGAACTCCTTACATGTCTCTCCAATGGCCTATACAAACGGAATCAAGTAAAGAATTATTTTCATTTCCACGAGCCGTGGAGGACCTTTCAGAATTCAGCAGAAGCGCTTTCCCCACCTCCACCTCCACCCTCACTCCAAATTTCCAGAGGGGGAAGAAAAAAAATCAATCACATTCCATTCAATAAAACATATTGATCTCTCCCTGGATCAAACCCCATGAAAATAACAAAGAAAAACGAGGGAGCGCGCCTTGCCTTCTAGAGCGTACAATCATAAAAGAGTATACGGAAGGGGACCCCCGGTCTATTTCCCTTCCTCTACAGATGAGGAAACCAAGGCCTGAAAGCAGCAAAGCCACAGTTCCTTACACAACTCTCTACCCCAGTGGTCAGCAAACTCATCCTCCCACAGAGCCCAAACGTCAACAGCACAACGATTAAAATCTCTTTGGAGAGCCACATTTTCTAAACTTCAACTTCCTCTAACGCCACTTCTTCAACACAGACTCGACCAGGCCGTGGTGGTGTGTTGTGGAAGAGCCACACTCAAGGGGCCAAAGAGCCGCAGGTGGCTCGCTAGCCGCGGTTTGCCGACCACACCTCTACCCGAACCCCTACCCCCTGTTCATCAAGTTCCCCCGGGGGTCTGCTGCTGACGTCACACTTCCACGCACAGCCTGCACCTCCCTCCCCCACGGGGGCAGGGCAGAGGTACCTGGGGCGGGGGGGGGGGGGGGGGGGAACGGGCACGTGGAAGTGGCCCTTCAGCACCCTCCTTGAAGACCCTGATGTGAACACACAGTCAGCTGACCACTGCTCGGTCCTCTCTCTGCGCAGATCATGGCGCTGGCTGCACCCGCCTGACACTGCAACGGGGCGGCTTCCACCGGACGCGGTCCACCCCGGAGAGGAGGCGGGGGTGGTCAGCATCCTCTAGGGAGAAAGCAAAAGCTGCCCAGCGCCGGCGAGAGCCTTGGAATTTACGTGCGAGGACTCGACTGTGAGAGGCTTTCTATTTTGTGCTAAACGATGACACCGTAAATCTCGGGGACTGTATAAATCAGGCTGGACCGCAGCCCAGTGAGTGAGGCCGGGCCGATTTATGGCGAGGCCCCGAGAGGAGATGGTGGCCTGTTTGTTTGGCCACCTGGCACTGACATGCGGAGGAGCCCTGGGGAGCTGGCCCCGACGGGCCAGGGGACACCCCACAGGCCACCATAAATCCACCTGTGCCTGACTGGCAACCCACCTTGGGTTACCAACTCAAACTCAAATAACCGCAGAATTAGGCTGCCCTGGAAGATTTTATATATATATTTTGCAGAGATGAAGGACGAGGGAGAGAGAGATAGAAACATCCATGATGAGAGAGAATCATGGATCGGCTGCCTCCTACAAGTCCCCCAGTGAGGATCAAGCCCACAACCCGGGCCTGTGCCCTTGACCAGAATCGAACCTGGGACCCTTCCGTTCGCAGGCCGACACTCTATCCACTGAGCCAAACTGGCTAGGGCAAGATTCTTCATCCTGGCAAGAATGGGGTTGGGTTGGAAGTCCCGTGTGACAACGGCCATGTCCGGCCTAGCTTCAAACACCGCTGAGCATTGTTATTGATGGAAAGACTTCTGTGGACGTTCCCCACCTTTGTTATCCGGAAATCCGAGATCCTTGTGAAATGCTTTAACTTTGTAAATTTTGAAATGATGAACATTGGCCTTCAAGAATCCCGCGTCATTAGAGGCCTGCAACTGAATCTGATACTGGCCACCCACTAACCTAATGTTTAATGAACACCTACTGGGTGTCAGGTACATCCTCTTGTGGGGTTTACTCTCTAGTGGGAGAGACAGAAATGTTGGGGGGAAAAAAACAAAACAGATCAGATGAGAATAACTGCATAGAAAAAAATAAAGTAGAGCGTGATGGGGTGGTTTTTAAAAATATATATATATATACTTATTGATTTCAGAGAGAAAGAGAGAGGGAGGGAGAGAAGCATCAATGATGAGAGAGAAACATCAATCAGCTGCCTCCTGCACGCCCCCTACTGGGGATCACACCACAATCCGGACATGTGCCCTGACTGGGAATCAAACCATGCCCTCCTGGTTCATAGGCCAATGCTCAAGGACTGAGCCACGCCGGCCGGCCGGGCACGATGGGGCGTTTTAATGGACAGGATGGTCAGGAAATATCTCCTTAGCTAGTGGACATTTCCCTGGAGACCTGTGGCAGCACAGGAGCCAGTGCGAAGGCTGGACGTGCACGGGGGTGGGGGAGGGGGGCCAGACCGGGGGAAGAATCTGCCCTTGACTGCTGAGTGAGCCGGGAAGCTCAGGAAACGTGGAGCAGAAGCGTGGCATGATATGACCGACGTTCTGAAAATATCGACTCTCTCACGGGGGGACAGAGGGTTGGTTGGGAGGCAAGGATGGAAGCCAGGAGGCCAGTCTGCATACTACTGCCATCGTCCGAGCCAAAGGCAGTGGCGATGGGTGACAGGGTCCCTTATTCTGCTTCAGCCTCAACTGGCAGCCCATGCCCCTTTCTCCCTGGCCATTGGACCCAGGTTCTCCGTGGAACCTGTCCTGGATGACGTGGAGAAGTAGCGGTTCTGAACACGTTGTCCTAAGTCCAGAGGATGGAAGTCCTTGTCCTTCGGAGACAAATCCAGGGCCCTGCAGGCCCCTTGGTCACATGATTCCCCTGGGACCTGGTGCATCCTGGGATGATAGCATCCTTTCCCATGATTCCCCTGGGACCAGGTGCATCCTGGGATGATAGCATCCTTTCCCATGATTCCTCTGGGCCCGGGGTGCATCCTGGGATGATAGCATCCTTTCCCATGATTCCCCCAAGAGCAAGTTGGTGCATTGGCTGCCCAGTGGTTTCGGCTCCTGTGTACCAGGGCGCCAAGAAAATCGTAGTCGAGAACCTCATTGGGCCCCAGGAAAGCCAACCTGGACTTTGCTGCAGGAACAGAGGGAACTGAGCACCCAGAGGAGGGAGGGTGGGGAGGGTGGGGTCCCTCCACCGGACCCTCTTCCTTCCAGCAAATTGGTTTCCAGTCCTGTGAGCCTGTGAGCACGCGGGGAAGAACACTTAGCGGTGATTACGGAGAGAGGAAGGTGGCGGGGGGCGCGCCGCCCGGACAGTGAGGAATGGGGCCAAATGGGAGCGGACGGACAAATTAATGATTACGGGGGGTTTTTTCTCTCCTTCCCGGAGCCCTGTCCGGCCTGGCCTCCCAGATTCGAGCAATCTTTCACTGTCAAGAGAGGCTGGGAGATTGATTCAATTAAGATTAGCAGCGGCGGGGAAATGGCATGGGTGAGCCGTGATTAGCGGTGTCCTCTCTCTCATCTCCTGGTGGCGGTGGCCCTGACACGGGGGAGAGCAGCCCCGTCGGGGGGCCCGGGGACCCGGCCTGGGTGTGGGGAGGCGGCAAGCGCCCCGCGTTCTCTCCTGAGGTCTCTCTCCCGCGTCCTTCTTGGTGGCGCCTTCCTCCTAATTAGCTCCTTCCTCCGAAGGAAGAAGCAGGATGGAGGTGGGGGCGGCATCTCTGAGATGTGGGGGGTCACCGCAGGCGACACCTCCTGGAAGCAAATGAGTGTCATCGGGGGTCTCATTAATTCCGCCGAGATGCCCAGGCGCCCCCTCTGAGCCTTCAGAAGGGCAGGGGCGGGGGGGGGGGGAGCTCCCCCAGAAGATGCCAGCGGGTCTGAAACAAAGAGGGGCGTCCCCCCTTCGCCCCCCACCCCCTGCACTGGCTGGCAAAGAGCCCCACAGGCTCGAGGGCCCCGGGGGGAGAGACAGCAGACGGGAGGGGACACAGCTCTGTCTCCCGTCCCACTGCCACACCAATCGCCAACGTGCACCGGGGTCTGGGCACATGGGAGCAGCTGGCGAAGGCTGGGGCAGGTACCCCCGCCTCTCCGTCCCTATGCATCCGTTTAATGAGGGGGGTACCTCCCACGGGGTGCCTGGTGGCACCGGGTCACGTGACAGCATCACGATGCAGCTCCTGTGTCAGCGCAGAGAGGCCGCCGGTGCAGCAGCTCTGGGGACAGAGGTGCCTCCCGCTGACGGCGGGGGGAGGGGGGTGGGGAGGGGGGGCCTGGGGGAGAGGGAGCAGGGAGGGGAGGCCGGCCCTGGCGAGGCCTGGGGACTCGCAGGCTCCAGGCATGGGGTTCCCTGCATTGTCAAGCCTCTCCCAACCCCCCTGGCCCCAGATGGTTTTCAAAGGGGCGTACAGGCCCCTCGGGGTCGAGGCTCTGCCCTCCAGCTTCTGCACATACGCCTCCCTGTGCCTGAAACAGCCCTTCCCAGCCCTTCCGGGCAGCTCTCCGGCCCCTCTAGGAGGGAATCCGTTGCACCTGTCGGAAGGGTGGTCAGTCGGACGTCGTTGAATGCCTCTAGGGACGGGGAGCTCAGCTCCTGTTGGCAAGTCCGTCTGATGATGATGGATTGGACACCCCGTCCCCATAACCTCTCCTCACAGGGCCTCCTTCTCCCCCATCAACCTCCTAGGCGTCCAGGGTCCCTTCGCTCCACGGGGGCTGAGACAACGCTACCCTCACTCACTGCCGCATGCCCCATGCCTGCAGTGCGGACACACAGCAGGTGCCGAGGAAACCGTGTGGAATACACCGAGTGGCCAGATGGTGATGATCTCTGAACGCACAATGACCTGGCCACTCAGTGTATATCCTATATAATAAAAGCCTAATATGCAAATTGTCCCCTCGACCAGGAGTTCGACCGGCAGGCAGGCTGGCCAACCAACCGTCCATGTCCCCTCCCCCTGGCCAGGCTGGCCAGACCCCACCCATGCACCCATGCACCCATGCATGAATTCATGCACCAGGCCTTTAAACACACATACACACACACACACACACACACACACACGAGTGTGAGTGGCCAGATAGTTATGCATTCAGAGATCATAATAGTCTGGCCACTGAGTGTATATCCTATATAATAAAAGGCTAATATGCAAATTGTCCCCTGGACCAGGAGTTTGGCCAACCAACCGCTCATATCCCCTCCCCCTGGCCAAGCTGGCTGGACGCCACCCATGCACGCATTCATGCACCAGGCCTCTAATATATATATACATGTTTACTGAGTTGCCAGATTGTTATGCGTTCAGAGATCATCCTCATCTGGCCGCTCCGTGTGCATGGAGGACTATTTGAAAGGCCACACCGGAGCTCCAGGAGGCAGAAGGGAGTGTCAAGTTCAATGTCCACATTTTACAAATGAGCATGCCAGGGCTCGGCCAAGGAAGGGAAGGGCCCTCAGTCACAGGGCCAGGGAGTCGATCTGAAAGGACTTCCAAGAGCCGCGCCCCCCCCCCCCCAAACTCCACTCTGCCTCCCGATGACCCGGGAGGGCGTCGCTGGTCCCTTCCCCAAAGGCACTGCCGGGCTCCTGCAGACGGAAGCCCACGCCACACCTGTCCCCGCGGCCACATAGTCCGGAGACCAGGAGGCAAGATGGATGAGCTCCTAAGCGGTGTCACATTCTGGGCACTCGTCAGGAGGACGGGGGAGCAGGAAATCCTGCCCATCGCCCCGACGACAGAGACGAATGTGCCTGGAAAATTCCCGGAGGGAAGCAGGGCATCGAGGGAATCTCCATCCACACGGCCCATCGGGCTTCCATTGGCCGAGAGGACGGGGCCCAGGAGGGTCCCTGGACCTTCCAGAAGTTTCCCGAGGCCGGGGCGTGTGTGGGGACGGAGGGCAAGAGGAGAAGTGGCCGCCGGTGGTCGGGGCGGGGGGCTCTCGCCCACCGGAGAGCGGCTGCCTCCCCAGTGGTCCTCCGGGGGCCGGAGTGCGGCTTGCCTACGTTCCCATCCTTCCAGCTGCCCCTTCTGTTCCCGAGAGCCGTGTACATACACACGTGTGCAAGAGCTGTGTACACACACATGTACACACATACATGTGCATTCCTTTTCACCCAACAACACGGGTTCACGCCTATAAAGACGGGCCCCTCTGGGCTCTGTTATGTGTCCTGGTCCCAGTGGGCTCTCTTCCGGCCCGAGGGGCAGCGTCCCGGGAAGGTGACCTGGGAAGATCCGTGTGTTCTGGCGTCCGTGGGGAGAAACTTCTTAATCCAGGCCCCGCTCCCCGGACCGGCTCGGGCCCCTCTCCTCCTCCTCCTCCTCCTCCTCCTCCTCCTCCTCCTCCTCCTCCTCCTCCTCCTCCGCTCTCAGAGCCCTCTGGCTCCGTTCACAATCCCCCTTTCAGAGCGTTGGCAGTTTTATGGCCTATAATGACCCCCTATTGTACCCTGATTGCCAATCAGGGCCCACGTAATGACCATGCGTGTCACTGAGCCCGATCCCGGTGACAATGGCCAGAGGGCCGGCGGGACGCTTTGACATGAGCCCATGAGCGGGGTCGCAGGGAAAGTTCTCTCTCGGAGGAGGCGGGTGATTTAAAGAGGCTGGACGGCCAGCGCCCTCGCCCCTCGCCATCTCCCCAGCTCCGTTGCCGGGACTCGGACAGAGGAATGAACTCTGAACTTTCCCTTTGACGGATGGAGGTCATTAAAGCCAGGGCGGGGGCCCCTTCAAAGGCAGGTGTGGGCCGGGCCGCCCCTCAGAGCGCCCAATAAAGAGCGCGCGGGCGATTGTCCGGGGTTCAGAGGCCCGGGACTTCTGAGGGACGCACTCAAGTGGCTCAAAGGGATCAATGAGCTGCCCCCCCCCCCTGCCCGCCCCGGCCGACAGACAGGGGCCAGCCTGCCTCCCTCTCCCACCCCCTGAATGGGTGGCTGCCCCGATTGTTCCCGCACGGGGCCCCACAATAAATGCTTGGGGTCCTCTCAGGGGTACCCAGGGCTCTGGGGTCGGACACCAGCCAAAAAAAAAAAAAAAAATTCCAAGAAAGGGAACCTCACCAGCTCCCACTTTAGATCCCATGCCTTTATATATATATGTATATTTTATTGATTTTTTACAGAGAGGAAGAGAGAGGGATAGAGAGTTAGAAACGTCGATGAGAGAGAAACATCCATCAGCTGCCTCTTGCACACCCCCCTCTGGGGATGTGCCCGCAACCAAGGTACATGCCCTTGACCGGAATCGAACCCGGGACCCTTCAGTCCGCAGGCCAACGCTCTATCCACTGAGCCGCACCGCTTTCAGCTAGATCCCATGCCTTTTAATAGAGTGCCGGGAGATCTCCAAGCAGCTTAAGATATTAAAGGTTTCTTGTAAACATCTGGAAGATAACGTCTCATTACGAGGTAGCGCTCGGGGTTACTAATGTGTAATCAGCGCTAATCCCGCCCAGCACACACCGACAGCAAACAAAAGCGCGGCCCTGAGCCTGGGCGGCACCCAGGAGAGCCGCCCCCCGAGGAGCTTCCACACCCCACGCCAACCCCCCTCCGACCCCGGCCCTGCCCTCAGCACCCCAAACCCCGGCTCCCATTCCCACCACCGCACAGCCAGCTGGGACCACAGGCCCTCCCGGAGGGGCCGGGCCGCCGGGCTGGCCTCCTGGCCGGCGGGATAAATGGCCTGCGAAGGACTGGAGCCGGTGGAGTTCAACCAGGAAGGGAAGTGAGGGCTAGGGGGCGTCACCTCCCACTCCTGTGTGAGAGAGTGTGTGTGTGTGTGTGTGTGTGTGTGTGTGTATGTGTGTGTGAGTGTGTGTGAGTGAGTGTGTGTGTGAGTGTGTGTATGTGTGTGTATGAGTGTGTGAATGTGTGTGTGTGAGAATGTGTGTGTGAGAGTGTGTGTGTGAGAGTGTGTGTGAGTGTGTATGTGTGAGTGTATGTGAGTGTATATGTGTGTGTGTAAGTGTGTGTGTGTGTGTGAGTATATGTGAGTGTTTGTGTGTGTGTGTGTATATGTATGTGAGTGTGTATGTTGTGTGTGAGTGTATGTGAGTGTATATATGTGTGTGGGGGGGGGTGCTTTGCTTGTCGCCAGAGGGTCAGGGATGCTGATCCCCGAGTTGAGCTCCCGGAATGCAGTGGATTTGGGGGAGCTGGAAGCCGGGTCCTGGGGGAGTGGCGCGCTGGAGGCGTCCACAGGGTCCCTCGCCAGCAGGCACACGACACAGGTGCCTGCGGGGTAGGGAACCGGGCGCCCCGCCCCTCCAGGGCAGCGATGGCAGGAAGGGTAATGCCCTCGCACGGAGCTCACCACCAGGCCCGGAGGAAGCAGCTGTAGAGGAGGAGGAGGGGGAGGAAGAGGAGGAAGGAGAGGAGGAGGAGGAGGAGGAGGAGGAGAAAGGAGAGGAGGAGGAGGAGGGGAGGAGGGGGAGGAGGAGGGGGAGGAGGAGGGGGAGGAGGAGGGGGAGGAGGAGGAAGGAGAGGAGGAGGAGGAGGGAGAGGAGGAAGGAGAGGAGGAGGAGGAGGGGGACGGGGAGAAAAGCAAACTGAGTTGTTTGCCAGGCTCAGTCCTGACAGAGGCCGGGGCAGAGATGTCTGGAACTCTCCGGAAGGTGGAGATGGATCCAATTCTGGGGCCTGCTAAAGCCGCCCAGAGGCGGACCCCACCAGCAGCTTCCGCCTGGAGCTCCCCCCTCACCTCGCAGCTCCGGCAGGAGAGCGGGTCCCCGTCCCACACGGAGGCACGTCCCTCGCTCCACAAACACCGCCTGTCTCCACCGCGACCCACCACTACCGTCTCCGCGCCCTTCACTGCGGGCCAGGCCGGCGCCACAGCGTTACCCCATTCACGCCTCGTGAAGCAGCAGGTGCGCGCGCGATCCTTCAGCCCACTTCACAGACGGGGAGACTGAGGCTCAGAGAAGCCGCGTGACTTTGGGCAAGGGTCTGGGGGCTTCTCCGCAGAGGGTGCTGGTTCCCGAACCCTCTCCTCCGAGTGCGGCCCGGTCCGCCCTCCCCCTGCCCCTAGGAGACAGGACCTCGGAGCCTCGACGCCTTCCCGGCCCTGAGCCCCCGCTGCTCGCCGGCTCCAGATGGGGAGCCCTGGTTTGGCCGGAGACGTGGCGAGCAGGGCCCAGGTCCGAGCCCCCCGGGGGTGGCGGCTCCCGGGGCCCCGGCGGGAAGGGCCTTTGCATCCCCTGGTTCTGGGGGGCCCTGCCCCTCTCCCCGGACACACCTCGGGGAAAACACTCGGGCGTGTGCAATGGCAGGAGTGCCGGCTGCCTGTTTATCTTCCTTCCGCACGGCCGGGGGGCGCTTGTTTTCGGGGTGTGAAACGGAGGCTGACAACAACTAATCCCTCCTCCCGGGGCCGTGGCGGCGGCTCTGATGGGAAGCCGTGTGCTTCCTTCCGAGCAGGCCGCAGGGAGGGGGCGGCCGGCGGCCGTCACTCAGGATCCCATCCGAGGGGGGTGAGGGGGGATGGAGGGGGGGTGACAGCGACAGCTGACGGCCCCTCCCGCCCCCCCCCCACAAGCCCCGTGATAAAGCGCCCGGCTTTGCGGGCCATCAGCTGGCTCCACACGCCTTCCCCCCTAATGGGCGCCCTGCTTAAATGGGTGTGCAGAGCACATCTGTCCGCCCGGCAGCGCGGCTGTGACCAATCCCGGCGTCTGGGAGCGAAGGAACGGCAGAGGGTCTGATTGTGAGTCAACAAAGCCGCGCGAAGGGGCGGTAAACACACCGGGGTCCGCCGGCCCGGCCTGCCCTGGCATCGCAGATGGGCCGCCGCCCTCCTCCCGCCGTGAACCGCACCCCGCCCGGCTCGCCCGCCGTGCCCGGAGCCCATTTGTCATCTCAATGGTCCATCCCCTCCTCCGGCACCGTTCTGGCCCACGGACCGGTCCGCACGGGGCCTGCGGGGTCTGTGTGCTCTGGAAGGGGCAGAGGGGTGCCCGTGGCTCCTGCGCAGGGAGGGCGGGCCTGGGGGGGCAGGCACCCCTTCTATCCAGGCCACCGGCATCCGCCTCCGACTCCGGCCGGCCTTCCATCGCCGCGATCCCAAACCTGGTTTTAAAACACCCTGGGGTGTCTGCGGTGAACAAAGGATGCCTGGAAAGCAAATTAAGTTCCCTTTAATTAAAGATCAGCACATACGCCGGAGAGCATTCCGTCATGGTCCGGGGAGGCGGGGGCTGTCCCAGGGAATAAATAAGGCCGCGCCGCCGCTCCAAACGGGACTCGAAGAGCTGGGCCCTCGTGTGTGCCTCGGAGTGGACGGGTCCTCCCAGGGGGCACGGGAGAGTCAACCCTTGACCTCTGGAAGGACCGGGCCCAGGTCCTCGCTGCCTCCCCTCCCATCACGGCCAGGGGCACAGGTGTCTCAGAGCTAGAAACATCCGTGAGAGAGAAACATCGATCAGCTGCCTCCTGCACACCTCCCACTGGGGATGTGCCCGCAACCAAGGTACATGCCCTTGACCGGAATCGAACCTGAGACCCTTGAGTCTGCAGGCCGACGCTCTATCCGCTGAGCCACGCCGGTTAGGGCATTAAACAAATCTTTAAGGAGTGGCAGGGACGTGCCAGGCTCTGGGCTGCGTGTTGGGAAAGGGCATGTTTCCCCAACCAGGATTCGAACCGTGACCTCCTGGTTCATAGGTCAAGGCTCAACCACTGAGCCACGCCGGCCGGGCCCAAGAAGACATTCCTAAACCACATTCAGGAATCTGACAGAAGCTATAAACCTCTCCCAAGAAAGTACATGTCAACCCAGTTTTGCTCAGTCCAGGGGGCTTGTGGGCCATCCTCGGACCTTCCGTGAGTGACCCTGGGCCGGGAGGTGAGCAGGGCCAGTCTCCATGCCGACGCAGCCCCGGTCTCAGGATTGACGAGGGCCTGCCTGCCCGCTGCCCAGGGCTGCCCATCTGCCACCAGGCCCCAGGATCCCTGAAGCCCGGCTGCTGGGACTCCCGGGGCTGGGGGGGGCTGTAAGGCCAGTGGAGAGCAATTAGAGGGTCCCAGTGGGACCTCACACATTGGACTTCCAGACCATTGGGTGGGGGGGGCCCTGCCTCTCTTCCCCCTGGGGGTGGGGGGGAGCTGGCCGGAGCTGGGGCTGGGGCGGCAACAAAAGGTGTTAATGGCCTGACGAGGGGCCCTGCTGATAGATGACCCATTAGGGTGGATGGCACAGAGGTTTGATCAATGAGATTCTCATGCAAAGCAGGGCCTGGGGGAGAGGAGCCGCCCCGCCCAGGGAAGACCCTTTGTTACTAATGCGTCTGAGAAAAGCACTTAATTGAGGTCATAATGATATTAGCGGCTCTCATCGTCCATAACTCAGCCTTAGTTATCAGGGCCCGAGAGCGGTCCTGTCCGGTGGGAATGCAGGGCCTTTGGTTAGAGTCGGAGGACATGGGGGTGGTCCCCCCTTCGCTCGCTCGCTCTCTCTCTCTCTCTCTCTCTCTCTCTCTCTCTCCAGCTGCAGTGGCTGGGCCACAGAACATCCAGGTCTCTAGTTCACAACATGCTGTCTCACTATGCGCTCACTCTCTGTGGAGAAACAAGGAAAGGAGAGAGATGATTACCGCCCGATCTGACGGAACCCTCTCCCATCCTTCCCCACTCAAGAAATAATGTCAAGAAATAATGGTGTGGATCAGTGGATAGAGCGTCGGCCTGCGGACTGAAGGGTCCCAGGTTCGATTCCGGTCAAGGGCATGTACCTTAGTTGCGGGCACATCCCCGGTAGGGGGTGTGCAAGAGGCAGCTGGTCGATGTTTCTCTCTCATCGATGTTTCTAGCTCTCTATCCCTCTCCCTTCCTCTCTGTAAAAAAAAAAAAAAAAAAAAAAAAAAAATCAATAAAATATATTTAAAAAAAAAAAAAAAAAAAGAATGATGTCTTTAAAGGAAATGGTGGACGGTGTTTAGCGAATCTGCCGGGGGATAGAAACACTGGTCTCACACCCTGAAAAATGACGCCCATCCTGCCATTCACACACACACACACACACACACACACACACACACACACCGTCACCTGTGGGTTATCTCCGAGAGCAGAGAAGAGGCGGCGCCCGGAGCCCGCTAAACGCATGTATGATTGTGCGATTAGAGATGCGGGCGCCCGTGTGAGGACCTGAAATGCATGCGTCTTATAAACCCGCCTCATTAGCCCGCGAGTCTGAGAGGACACCCGTCCGTAACGCGGCGCCTGCAGGAAGCGCGGGGCGGGAGGGGAGGGCGCGGTGGGCGCGGCTGCCATCTCTCTAGAAGGGGAAGGAAAACACTTAATAAAGATAATTGGGCTGGCCGGGCGGCTCCCATCTGGAATCTCCGCGCAGACAGACCCCGGGGCAGGCGACCGGTCATTAGCGGGGAAAACGACCCATTTGGAAGGGATCCGTTTGTTTTATAAATGACGCCCCGCTTGAGCACAGCTTAACCGCAATCATCATAAAAGTCCCTCCGACGCCCTGCAGCCGGGGACGGTGCTGAGCCATCGATCGGCCTTCTGCGGGGAATGGCCGGCCGGCCGCAGTTCCACTCAGCCTGCAGTTTGGTGTGTGTGTGTGTGTGTGTGTGTGTGTGTGTGTACATATGTGCCCGTGTGTATGCATGTATGTGCATGTGTGTATGTGTGCATGCATAGGTGGGTGGGTGTGCGTATGTGTGCATTTATGGGTGTGCGTGTGCGTGCGTGTGTGTGTGTGTGTGTGTGTGTGTGTGTGTGTGTGTTAAGTCTAAATAGACTCTAAACTGCCCTTCAGTGACCAGGGGCTAGTAGTGTCCTTGGCTCGGAACTTCAGAGCCGTGGGGTCAGGGGAGGCAGCCCAGGCTGGGGATGGAATGGGGAGGGAGAGGTCAGCTCTGAGCCCAGCGGCCTCTGCAGGTCAGTGGGGCCGACCTGGCCTTCCAGGCAGCCCAGGGACTAGGACTCAGAAGAATTAATTCTCCCAGCCCCAGGCCCAGTCCAGCCCCCAGCCCCAGGCCCAGCCCCAGCCCCAGCCCTAGGCTCAGCCCCAGCCCCAGCCCCAGCCCCAGCCCCAGCCCCAGCCCAGCCCCAGTCCCAGGCCCAGCCCCAGTCCCAGGCCCAGCCCCAGCCCCCAGCCCCAGCCCCAGCCCCAGCCCCAGTCCCCAGCCCCAGCCCAGCCCCAGCCCCAGGCCCAGCCCCAGGCCCAGCCCTAGGCTCAGCCCCAGCCCCAGCCCCAGCCCCAGCCCAGCCCCAGTCCCAGGCCCAGCCCCAGTCCCAGGCCCAGCCCCAGCCCCCAGCCCCAGCCCCAGCCCCAGCCCCAGTCCCCAGCCCCAGCCCAGCCCCAGCCCCAGGCCCAGCCCCAGCCCCAGCCCCAGTCCCCAGCCCCAGCCCAGCCCCAGCCCCAGCCCCAGTCCCCAGCCCCAGCCCCAGTCCCAGCCCCAGGCCCAGCCCCAGCCCCAGCCCCAGGCCCAGCCCCAGCCCCAGCCCCAGGCCCAGCCCCAGCCCCATCCCCAGCCCCAGCCTCAGCCCCAGCCCCAGCCCAGCCCCAGGCCCAGGCCCAGGCTCAGCCCCAGCCCCAGGCACCACACAGGGCCCCCTGGCTGCCACCCCAAACATCATGGGGTGAATATGCCCCCTCAAGGGGTGGCTTCCCCTTTCCAGTCAGAAAATCTAAAGCTAATGTACGAAGCTCTTGAGCATGACCATCCCATCATCTGCAAGGCCTACGAGTGTGACCAAGCCAAGCCTCCCTCTCCTCCAGAAAGAGGGGGCGTGTGAGGCAGTGCCTGACCGAATTTCTCCCCCCCCCCCGCCCCCCGTGCTCCCCGGCCTCCTCCCACAGGGTCTGAGGACACTGATGGCTTACAGCAAAGCCCTCGCCCTTTTCCACGTGAATTTCAAATCGCGCTGATCCAGCCCCCTCTTAGCCAAAGGCAGCTTTATCAACCACAGGAGAGGTGGGATTTGAGGGAGATCTGAGCGAATCCACATTGTTTGGATAAACGCATTCAGGGAGCTCAACGAATCAAAGCGGAAATGGATACGTATCCCCGGGAGAGACCGAGCACGGCTGGGAAGGAGGGAGGGAGCGTTACCATCAACATTTTCATTTCTTCTTTAAAAAATTAATAAATAAAACAAGCATGGTGCTCCCTTCTTGAACCTTCACGGTGAAGTGACAGAGGCCGGAGGCTGGAGGCAGGGGAAGGGAGGCGTCCTGGGAACATGACAGGTCCCGCCCACCCCATCGCCACCCCCACTTCCTCCTCCGCTTCCTCTCCCCTACCCGTCCCGCCCCCAAGACTCTGGCCACCCAGACCACTATCTCCTAGGGTGATGGGCGAACGTGTGCGTCCCCCGCCATTTAAGGAACGCGTGTGTCATGTGTATTGAAGACGCGTGCTCTGCAGCTCTCATTATCTCAGTCTGCAGGGGCAGGGGGGGAGGCAGGCAGCGCTGACAGCTCGGTGGCGGAGATCTCGCTCCCCCTGCCATTAGCATGGGAAAGGCGGCTTTCCCGACACTTAGAGTAAAAGGGGGCATTTGCATCTCATTTGCTTCCTCCGCAGTACGGGAGTTTTATCTGAATAAAGACACTTCAGCGGGATTTGTGTCCTTAAGCTGATAGCTGGGAGGGAGAGTCCGCGCCAAAGGCGTCAGTCAGCGAGACCCGGCCACCCTCCATCCGCCCTCTCCCCTGTCCACCGGTGACTTTTTCACACGGGTCCGGTCTTCACAAGGTTTTCGGGAGAGGCATCTTTATCGGGGGACCCCTCTCTTCCCCACCAACACCCCCAGGGTGCTTTGCTTATAAAGTGGAACGGTGGTCCGGTCGGCGTGGCTCAGTGGTTGACTGATGACCTATGAACCAGGAGGTCACGGTTTGAGTCCTGGCCAAGGCACAGGCCCGGGTTGCAGGCTGGATCCCCAAGGGGGGAGAGGGGGGGTTAGGGGGGTGTGCAGGAGGCAGCTCGTCAATGATTCTCCCTCATCATTGATGTTTCTATTCTCCCTCTCCCTTCCTCTCTGAAATCAATAAAATCATCTATACCAATAAAAGGGTAATATGCTAATGAGACCAGGAGACCTTCCGGGCATCCTTTCAGAAAAGGCCATGGTGGTGGGGCCGAGGCAGAGGCTGTTAGGGGCAATCAGGCCAGGAGGGGAGGGCAGTTGGGGGTGATCAGGCTGGCAGGGGGGGCGCAGTTGGGGGTGATCAGGCCTGCAAGGTGGGGCGGTTGGGGGCAATCAGGCAGTTGAGCGGTTAGGAGCCAGTGGTCCTAGATTGAGAGAGGGATGTCCGACTGCCAGTTTAGGGGATTGGGCCTAAACCGGCAGTTGGACATCCCCCACGGGGTCCCAGATTGGAGAGGGTGCAGGTCTGGCTGAGGAACAGCCCCTCCATGCACAAGTTTCATGCACTGGGCCACTAGTATATATATAAAAAGAAACCAAAAGCAGACTGACAGCTGTCAGAAAGGAGGGGCTTTGGGGGACGGGGTGAAAAAGGTGAAGGGATTAAGAAAATAAAAACAGCTCATAGAAATAGACGGAGTATGGAAATTCCCAGAGAAGAAGGGGGTGGGGTAGTTGAATAGAATAAAGGGTGGGTGGGTGGGGGGGTAAACAGTGATGGAAGGAGATTGACTTTGGGTGGGGAACACACACCACAGTATACACATGGTGTGCTATAGAACCGTACACCGGAAACCCATCTAATGTTATCAGCCAATGTCACCCCAATAAACACAGCAAGTTTTTTTTTTTTTTAAAAAAAAAAAACGAGTCGGTATCAGCTAAACACTGGAGTAGCGTCCGGCACATAGTACATGCCCAAGGATGTCAGCACCATAATGATAGGAGGAGGAAGAGGAGGAGGAGGAGGAGGAGGAGGAGGAGGAGGAGGGGGGGGGAGGAGGAGGGAGAGGAGGAGGAGGAGGGAAAGGAAGAGGAGGGAGAGGAGGAGGAGGAGGAGGAGGAGGAGAAGGAGAGGAGGAGGAGGAGGAGAAGGAGAAGAAGGAAGAGGAGGAGGAGGAAAAACCAACCATCAAGCACCCACCGCCGATGAATTTCCTATTTCCGCACTGTCTCCACTCCCTTTGCAGACGCCATGGTCCAGTCCCGTCCCCGGGAGCCGGGTTCAGGCGGAATGGTCCCAGGTGACTCTCTCTGGCTCTGTAGACCCGCCGGTGACCCCAGCGCGGCGGAGGCAGGGGTGCCCATGCCTGTTACACTTGGCGCGCCCTTCCCCTCGCGCCCTCTCCCCAGCTGGCCGGGCCAGCATCCCAGCGCCCACAGCCTCAGCAGCTGGGAGCAGGTTTCGGGGCTGGAGGCCTCTCAGGGCCTTCCCTCACCCTCCCCCAGCTTTGAAGCCAGCGCCCGTGCAGAAAGGGGGCACAACGCCCCCCTGTGTTGGCTTCCCTGCCTCATCACCCTTCCCTGAGGAGCCCAGCCAGCTTCTGCCCGAGCCCCAGACACCCCACGGCCCTGCCAAGGACCTGGACCGAGGAGTAGTTCCACCATTTTACTTTATAATATGTCTTCATTGATTTCAGAAAGAGAGAGAGAGAGAGGAACATCAATGATGAGAGAGTCATTGGTCGGCTGCCTCCTGCACACCCCACACTGGGGATAAAGCCCGCAACCTGTGCCCCGGCCAGGAATCGAACCGTGGCCTCCTGGTTCATAGGTCAACGCTCAAGCCCTGTGTTTACACCAATGTCCTGCGAGCTCCAACCCCAGGCTCCCGTCTCCCCCCTCCCCCCCACCTCAGAGCGATCGGGCTTCACATGGGGCTCTCCACTCTTCACTCCTGGGGCACCTCAGCTTCCCGCCGTGAGCCTCGGTTTCCCCATCTGTACAATGGGAGCAGGGAAAACTGCCCACTTCTGGAGGTCCGCCTGGGAAGAAAGTGGCTGGTGGCCCATGACAGAGCAGAGGCCAAGGCCACTGTCTCGAGCCCCAGCTGTGCAGGACGGACGCCTGCCGCCCAGCCACACACAGGCCAGCGCCACAGTCCCGGCCCCAGACACAGTCGCTGAGCCTGCGGCCCCTGCGTGCGTTCCCGAGGCAGCCACAGAGCCGCTGCCCGGCGGAGTGTCTGTGTGGATGGGAACCGCAGGCCCCTGTTCCCCTCCTGTCCCCCCCGCCTCCATGTTTCCCACTGCCCGCCATCTGGGGCCACGGACAGGCTGGCTGCAGGTGGTAAGGTTTTCTGGGGAAAACATGTTAAAAGCCTTTGCCATTTCTGAGAGCGAGATGCTCGGGTCGGGAGCGCAGGGCCATCCAGCTGGCGGCTTCCCCGTGGCAGGCAGGATGAGGTCACCAGACAAAGGATTTGCTGTTTCCAAACAAGGCGTGGGGGGCTCTCACGGCCGCATGCTTTAGACCAGTGTTTCCCAAACTTCTGACATATGTGCACCCCTTCTATAATTTTCGTAACGCTGAGTACCCTCGTAGTCATGAGAACGTAGAATTAGGCGCAGCTAAGCACGGAGCAGTGCATATCCCCACCAAACTCCGATGCAACGCATACCCCCACCAAACTCCTCCCGTATCCCTGGGGGTATGCGCACCACACTTTGGGAAACACTGCTAGACCCCAACAAGCCCAGGGTCTCCCAAACCCCCAGGCAACCAAAGGCCATCTCCGAACAGAGCGTGGCGGCTCCCCAAGGCCATGTGCAACGTGCAAACCTAATGGAGCAGGAGGGGGTGCCGGGGTTTCTTGGGTGGGGGTCTCAGGAGGCACCGAGATGGGGTGGGGATGGGAGATGAGAGAGGGAGGGAAGTCCCTGTGTGAGGAGCAGGTGGCCAGTGGGGGCCCCTGGGGCTCCCTCAGAGAGACTGGAGGTGCCCCAGCCTCTGGTCATGCCCACCGCGGGCCAAGCAGATGGGGACTGACCCCCCAATTCAACAGAGCCAACTATCAGCAGGACAACGACTGACATTTCTTTGGAGAGCCACATTTCTTAAACTTAAGCTTCTTCTCAGGACACTTCTTCAACATAGACTCACCCAGGCCGTGGTATTTTGTGGAAGAGCCACACTCAAGGGGCCAAAGAGCCGCCGTTTGCCAACCAAAGCTCTATCCTATATTTCTCTTTATAGCTCGTTCCTGCCCCAAAATGGAGCATTGCTCACTAGACACCCCCTGCCCCAGACCCCCAGAAAGAAAGCATTGAATGGCCCCTGCTGGCTTGGCTCAGTGGCTAGAGTGTCAGCCTGCAGACCAAAGGGTCCCAGGTTCGATTCCAGTCAAGGGCACGTACCTCAGTTGCAGGCTTCTCCCCAGCCTGGGCCCTGGTGGGGTGTGTGCAGGAGGCATCCCATCGATGTGCTTCTCTCACATCCACAGATATATCTCTCTGTTTTTCCCTCTCTCTTCCACGCTCTCTGAAAATCAATGAGAAAATATCCTTGGGTGAGGATTTTAGAAAAGGAAGCACTGAATGAATGAATGAATGAATGAATGGAACAGCTCATGGGTGTGTGCCTCTCCTGCCCTCGCTCACTCGAAGCCCCTCCGTGAGCAGAAGCGAGACAACCAGGAGGAGGAACCAGAGCGTCCGGAGCTGGCTCTCGCCGCCCGGCGTCGCTCAGGTCGGCAAACACGAGGAGCGGGAGTGCGGCCCCCTGGACGGTCACCGTTTGAACAGCTTCCCGCTGCCTCTCTGCCTCCGTTTTCTGGCGCTAGGACTTGGCTGGGTCCCCTGGCATCTCTGGGTGGCACAGAGGAGGGCACCGGAGGGAGGAGGTGGAAACATATTGAAACAAAAAGAAAAAGGGGGGGGAGGGGGGAATAAAATAATGTAAGGCTGGTCACACACCTGCCATGACGTCCAAGCCAAACCCCAGGCTTGTGTGGGGCGGAATGATCTCATTCTCTTAGCCTGCGAGGCTCTGTCAGCCACCAGTCAAGTATGTGATTGGATTCCGGCTCAACAAAACCTGAAATTATACACCTATTGTGCCCGCGCTAAGCCTGGTGGAGCGGCCGTGGGGGAGGTTTCTCCGGGCCCTGGGCCGCGTTCGATCCGGAGCCCACTCTCCTCCGCCGGCGGACGCCTGCCTAATGGCATTAGCGGCTCCTCGGCAGCCTCGGGAACGGTCCTGCTGGGTGCGGGGACACGGGCCCGGGGTGATGGATCCGGGCTGCCTCGTGCAGATGGCCTGCTCCCTCCCATGTGCCCGCGGTCAGAGAGGCACAGGCTGGCTCACCCCCCAACTCAACAGAGCCAAATAGCAACAGCACAACCATGGACATGTCCTTGGAGAGCCACGTTTTTTTAAACTTCAATGCCTTCTAGCGCCACGTCTTCAACACAGACTCGCCCAGGCCGTGGTGTTTTGTAGAAGAGCCACACTCAAGGGGCCCAAGAGCCGCATGGGGCTCCCGAGCCGCAGTTTGCCGACCACGAGCCTAGGATGACCGGAACCTAACGGCGGACGATGACGAGTGTGGGTGAGGACAGGGGGACTCGGGGGCACTCACGCGTGGCTGGTGGCGCTGTCAAAGGGCGCGGTCGCTTCAGACACATTCTGGAAATTACTGGAAGGTTTAACACAGAATAACCGTCTGACCCAGAAGTTTTACTCCTAGGCACAGACCCAAGGGAACCGAAAACTTATGTCACGCAAAGCCTTCTCTACACAGACACCAAGAGCAGCATTACCCATACAGGGCGAGAAGCAGAGACCACCCAAACGCCCATCAGCCGATGAAGGTGGATGCAGGATCCTGCCACACAGAGAATGTCCCGCTACGTAGGAAGGCCCGAGGGCTCCCACAGGCCAGCACATGCGTGATCCCGGTCAACGCTGTGCTCAGTGCAAGAAGCCGGCACAAAAGGCCACGCAGTAGGCCAGTGGTTCTCCACCTTCCTGATGCCGCGGCCCTTTAATCCAGTCCCTCCTGTGGTGGTGACCCCCAACCATAACGTTATTTTCGTTGCTACTTCATCACTGTAATGTTGCTACTGTTAATGAATCGTAATGTAAATATCTGTGTTTTCCGATGGTCTTAGGCTCCACAGCAGCGGTTCTCAACCTGTGGGCCACAACCCCTAGCAGGGTCGCGATTCTGAAACACCCAGAAGAGGCAAATCCGTGCAGACAGGAAGTAGATTCGCGGCTGACGGACCCAGGCTCAGAGGAGGAGGAGGGGACAGAAAGTGATGGCCCGAAGGCCCAAGAGTTTCTTAATTTGGAGGTGGGGGGGGGATAATGGACTTAGATTATGGTGATAGTTTTTTAGTACGTTTGTATTACCAATTGTAATGTAAACGTCCTAAAACCATTGCATTCTATATTTTAGAAGGGTGAGTTGGGTGTGTGAACTATAAAAAAATTATTTTAAACTTCCCCAGCCCCAGAAAATGCACGTGAGCCGGAGAGGCAGCCGCTGACCCGCTGCCTGCTCCAGGGACGGGAGCTGCATGCTGACGCCCGCCGGCCTCCTGCTGGCCCCGCCACCCGCCCCTCCCTCCGCTCTCCGCTGCCCGCGTCCCTCCTGACAGGGCGGCCATGGAGGACGGCGGCCGTGTCCTTGGAAAGGACGTTCCGGTGGAGGCCTCAGCGACATCCTGTCACCGGGCAGCGGTGCCTGACGGTGCGATCCCGGGGAGGAGGAGAGGGGCCCGGGGCAGCCTCCTGTCCTGCCTCCTGCCCCCGTCAGCGCCGGCACACCTGTGTGCAGGAGAGGGCACCGGGGGCGGGGGGGGGCGGGGAGAGCATCCTCAGCTCCCTTTCCTTTGTAAACGCCTCTAGGGACCCGCTGCAGCTGAAGAGGTGACCCCGAGCTTTTCTTTCCTGAAAGCTGGGGTACCACTGTCAGAGCCCTCGGCCGGCCGGCTCTGGAGGGGGCCAGTGCGCTGGCCCAGCCTCCTCAGGAGCCACTGCGGCTTCTGAGTGGCATCTTCCCTTCCCATTTGATGCAGCGCCTCTGCTTTTCACTCTCCAGCGGTCATGGGAGCCAGGAAGGAAATCCCAGTGCCAGGATGCCCACGGTTCAGGGTTCCGTGCTTCCTGTGAGAACACTCACTCCCCAGTCAAAAACGCCACCATCCCTCACGGCCAGCCTGCAGGTTTGCGCTGGATCTCCTGACCCTACAGAGGCCGGGAGGGCGGCGGCATGGCTCGGCGGCATGGCTCAGGGGTTGTGCATCAGCCTAGGAACCAGGAGGTCACGGTTCGACTCCCGGTCGGGGCTCATGCCCGGGTTGCGAGCTTGATCCCCAAGAGCGGGCGTGCAGGAGGCAGCTGATCCATGATTCTCTCTCATCACTGATGTTTCTGTCTCTCTCCCTCCCTCTCCCTTCCTTTCTGAAATCAATAAAAAAATATTTTTTAATAAAAATAAATAAAGGCTGAGAAGACCTGGCTGGGGGAGGGTTGGATCGGAAGGACACTCCCCTTGGGCTCAATAGGACACACACACACACACACACACACACACACACAGTCTAACCAGGCCCGGGCTCCGCACAGGCGGGTGTTGTGTTTGCACACGGGGTTTCTGAACCCAGGAAATGGCAGGTCACATTGGGCCAACGGGGACCCATGGAGGCCTCCAGGGGCTCAGCCAGATCAAGAGGAAGCACCCTCAAAGAGGGAAAAAGCTCCAGCCCCCCAAAAGCGAGGCTCATCACCCTAACGCCACTGTGCTCTCCCGGCCGCAACCAGCATCCGATAAAGCAGTGGTCGGCAAACTGCGGCTCGAGAGCCACATGCGGCTCTTTGGCCCCTTGCGTTTTTAGCCAAGGCCAGCTGAAAAGTTAATAACAATGTACCTACCTATATAGTTTACGTTTAAAAAGTGTGGCTCCCAAAAGAAATTTTCATCATTGTGCTATTGATATTTGGCTCTGTGGATCAATGAATTTGCCGACCACTGACATAGAGGGACATTCCACAGGGGTGGCACCTGCCGCATCTGTGGACACGGGGGGGAGGGGGGGGAGGGGGGCAGGGACCCCGAGTCCTCAGGGAGCACCCTGTTCCCTAGGAGACTTCCACCCGGGAACGAGCTCCAGCCACCCAGGGCCTCCTCCAGAGGAGCCGCCTTCACACCTGACGCTCTGCCCTCCCCCCGGGCAGGTGAGGGGGGAAGAGGATCGCCGCTTCTGTCCCAGGAGGCAGCCAGAGTCCGCAGCCGCTGCCAGCGAGGTGAGTGCAGCCGCCCACTGAGCCACACCAGCTGATCCAGCGTCGGACTGAGGTGCTGAGCCGCGTCCAGGGGCCAGAGAGAGCCGATCGCCGGCGCAGATAACCGGCCGCCCTGCCGCGCCCTCCCGCCGTCAGACCTGCTCTCCCCTCGCTGTTCCGTAAGCATCCGCCGCAGGCCAGGCCCCGAGCCAGAGGCCGGGCCGGGGGTAGGAGGCCAGCGCCCTCCCCGCCCGCTGCTACAAGACAAACCGTCATCTTTAAAGAGGACGGTGACCCAGCCGCCCGGAGGCCCCGGAGTGCCGGTCAGGGGTCAGGCAGGACACGGGACGTGCCGGGAGGCAGCCCGCCACCAGGGAGATGTCACGCGGTGAGGGCACACGGGCCTGGGTTTCAGAGGCGCCCTGTGTGATGGAGCTTCCGTTCTCCCAGCCAGGTTCCCACCCCCCTGCCCCCACCCCTGACACAGAGGCCAGCAGCCACCGCTCAAGGCTGGCAGGAGCACTGACCAAGCATCGCAGGCCAAGTGGCTCAGAGGGTCCCTGCTACCCAGGAGGTGCCCTTTCAATGGGACCTAGAGCCCGGCTGGTGTGGCTCAGTGGGTGAGCCTCGGCCTATGAACCAGGAGGTCATGGTTCGACTCCCAATCAGGGCACATACCCGGCTGGCTGGTCCAATCCCCAGTGTGGGGCATGCAGGAGGCAGCTGGTCCATGATCCTCTCTCTTCACTGATGTTTCTTTCTCTCTTTGTCTCCCTTCCTGTCTGAAATCAATAAAAACAAATTTTTTAAAAATAAAATAAAATAGCCGAAACCGGTTTGGCTCAGTGGATAGAGCATTGGCCTGCGGACTGAAGGGTCCCGGGTTCGATACAAGGGTCAAGGGCATGTACCTTGGTTGTGGGCACATCCCTAGTAGGGGGTGTGCAGGAGGCAGCCGATGGATGTTTCTCGCTCATCGATGTTTCTAACTGTCTATCCTTCTCCCTTCCTCTCTGTGGAAAATCAATAAAAATATATTTTAAAAATAATAAATAAATAAAATAAAAGGGACCTAGAGAAACTATGCCTTGTTGATGCTTGAACAAAGACTCCGTCTTTGCCATAGGCTGATCGAACGGGTGAGGGGGCGTGATGTAGCTGAGAGAGATCCCGAAGCCTGGAGACCTGGGGTAGCTGTGAAATGGCAAAGGGGTTTTTCTCCCTGGACCCGCCTCACCCCCTTCCCCACCCCCCACCCCCAGCTCCTGTGTGCGCGGCCCTGACCCAGACAGAATGGCCCCTGCCTGCGGGAGGCAGCTCCGGGCCTCGGCTGTGTTTCGCCACACGGTAACCCCCTAGGGCCCGTGGTGGGCAAACTCATCCGTCCACAGAGCCAGATATCAACAGCACAGCGATTGACATTTCTTTGGAGAGCTGCATTGTTTAAACCTAAACTTCTTCTAACGCCACTTCTTCCACATAGACGCGCCCAGGCCGTGGGTGGTATTTTGTGGAAGAGCCACACTCCAGGGGCCAAAGAGCCGCAGGTGGCTCGAGAGCTGCAGTTTGCAGACCACGGCCCTGGGGGC
>NC_140517.1:3782280-3842280 GCF_964339955.1 Pipistrellus hanaki | reverse complement strand
AGCCATCCGGTGTGAATGAATTAACAGCCATCCGGTGTGAATGCATCCAATACCTTTTTTGTTGTTTTGGTCAGATCGGCAAAACATACACTGAGTGTGGCCAGATGACGATGATCTCCAAACACATAATAACCTGGCCACTCAGTGAATATCCTATAGAATAAAAGGCTCATATGCAAATTGTCCCCTCGACCAGGAGTTCAACCAGCAGGCAGGCCGGTCAACTGCCATGTCCCCTCCCCCTGGCCAGGCTGGCCGGACCCCATCCATGCACAAACTCATGCACCGGGCCTCTAATATTTTATTTATACACACACACACACACTGGCCTCTGACCCTTCCATGAAACAGCCAGAATCAGTTCAGTTCGTACCAGAAAGCAGGGTGGTCGCTGCCTAGGTCTCGGGTGGGGGTGGGGGTGGGGGTAGGGGTAGGACGTGACGGCTTCATAGGTCTGGGGCTTCCTTTGGGCCTGATGGAAACCTCTGGGAAACAGATGGGGTGAGGGTTGTGAATGTACCGGCCCTGAAGGTCCGGTGTAAAAAGGCTGCTTTTCTGCCGTGTGCATTTCCGGCCAGGAACGTAAGTGAATCAGAGCCAAGGATGCCTGCGTGCTGGACCCAGTGTTCAGCCCCCATGAGCTCATCTGTACCTCCGAGCGGCCCGAAAGCAACGCTTTATGGCCCCATTTCACAGATAAGAACACTGAGGCCCGGGCAGGTGACAGCATGTGCCCGGGGCTGCATAGCTGGGGCTTGGCTCACCGCAGAGGCTGCACGGAGGCTCTCTCGGGCTTGCCCGGAAATTCTTCAGAACCGAGTCAGGAGGCTGGGGGAGGGGGGGAGGAAAGGGGGGGAGGAGGCTGGTCAGGGATGGGGAGGGAACGGGGTGGGGATCTCAGGGAACCCGTGCAGCTCTGGGGTGCCTGGGTGCTGGGAGGGAGGGCAGGCAACTGTGCAGGGGAGGGGTATGTAAGGCTGATCATGGCCCCTGGGAGCCGTGTGGGGTGCTGGGGCTGGAGGAGGCTGGGGAGACCAGGGGCTCCCCTCACGGGAACCAAACATGCCGGGCACAAACGGTCCCTGCTCCTTCCAGCCCAGCCTGCCTCCACGCTCCCGGCCTCCGTTGGGGGAACCCAACTCAGAACAGAGGCCGCAGGTATCCGGAGGCGGCTTGGGTGTCATAGCCACTGCGTTCCCTTTAAAAGGTGACTCTTCCCCCCTCCCCCTGCCCTTCGGCCTCCTCTCCCTCTCCCTCTGCCCCTCCCCCCCTGCTCCTTCTTGATCTCGGCTGAGATGTGCAGAGAGAGCACTTACTAGGTGTCAGTCACCGTGTGGAGCACTCAGACGGGGATCTCCAGCACAGCCCTTTGATGTGGTAAGGCAGGCACCGAGGTCAGCGTGACATCAGCCCCCCCCCCCACCTGCCCCAGGGTGTTTAATTGAAACCAGGCATGGCCATCCTATCCCCCTCGGGGCCATACTGAGGAGGGGTCAAGGGGGAAAAGCTGGGTCCTCGAGTTCCTCCCTCTGGGATGAGGCGGTCCCCCCATTCCCCGGGGGATGGTCACATGGGGTCGAGACCCTGAAAGCCGTGGCAACGATTCCACCTTGAGCCTGGGGGTGAGATGAACAGGAAGGAGGTGAGGCGGGCAGAGCAGGGAGCTAGAAGGACCGCAATCAGCACACCCCCCACTGGGGATGTGCCCACAACCCAGGTACATGCCCTTGACTGGAATCGAACCTGGGACCTTTCAGTCCTCAGGCCGACGCTCTGTCCACTGAGCCAAACCGGTCAGGGCTCGATGGGTAGATCTTAAACAACAATTTCCAAAACGGCAGGACACAGAGCCCTTCCCTGACATAGGAAAAGCATGCGAAGCCCATGTCCTATGTGGTATTTCGCAACGCCGTTATCCTTCTCTTACTATTTAACTTATACATCGGACCACGCTGGTCACTCTTCTTGTATTTTGCTACGGAGTGTTACGGGTATATTATGACTTATGAACCATTCCTCTATGGGCGTGCAGTTAGATGATTTTCATTTACTCCATTATCCGTAGTGAGTATTTGGTGTATTTCGGTACCACCACAGCTGTTTCTTAGGAGATGGTCCGTTCTCGGTGAATCGTCATGGTGATCTATATAACCAAGAGGGAATTAGAATTCCACCAACGTACAGCAAAACCGAGTCAGCATGAAATCTCTTCTAGATCGAATGCCTCCTCTTTAAAAAAAAAAAATAATAATATACCGAAACCGGTTTGGCTCAGTGGTAGAGCGTCGGTCTGCGGACTGAAAGGTCCCAGGTTCGATTCCGGTCAAGGGCATGTACCTTGGTTGCAGGCACATCCCCGGTAGGGGGTGTGCAAGAGGCAACTGGTTGATGTTTCTGTCTCATCGACGTTTCTAGCTCTCTATCTCTCTCCCTTCCTCTCTGTGAAAAATCAATAAAATATATTTTAAAAAATAATAAAAATAAATAATAATACATTTTTTTAACAGGGCAAAAACGTGTGACTAACCCCTCGGGAAATACATGTGGCAAACTCCTCTGAAGCTAAAATGGACCTACGTATGACTCAGCAATTCCGCTCCTGGATCCTCACCCAACAACAACGATCCCTGTGCCCACGAAAAGGCGTGGAGGCCAGCGCTCCGGAGGCCTAATTCCGAAGTCACTTCCACCAGACGGGGACCACATGTGCGTTCACAAGGAGAGGCCAGGATCTGCAGACGCCGTGTGGGACTGAAGAAGCCAGACCGAGCAGAAGGCAAGCTCTCTCTCCCGTGTCCGTGTCCACGAGGCTCACCAACAGGCAAAACGAACCCATGGCGTCTGAAATCGGGGTCACAGTTACCGCTAGAGCGACTGCAGGGAGGGAGGAGGCACGGGGAGCAGTCTGGTCTGCTGAAAACAACCCCCATGTTGATCTGGGTCATGGCTGTATTTGTAAAAATTCAGTTGAGTTTCACCATGAGGAGATGTGTACCCTAGACTTGTTATGCTATGCTTCTCCCCCCACCTTCACGGACTAGTCTTGTTTTGGGGTGGTTGTTTTTTTAAATATATTTTTATTGATTTCAGGAAGGCAAGGAGAGGGAGAGAGAGAGATAAAAACGTCCATGATGAGAGAGAATCATGGATCGGCTGCCTCCTGCACGCCCCCCACTGGAGACTGAGCCGGAAACCCGGGCACGTGCCTTTGACCAGAATCAAACCCAGGACCCTTCAGGCCGCAGGTGGACTCGCTATCCACTGAGCAACGCCGGCCAGGGCCCACCTCGCCATTTTAACTTACCGGTTGTTTGGATTCGGCCTCGGAGAACGGAAAGAAACACAATTTATGGAGAAGCTGCTGGGTGCTCCAGCGGGAGGAAGCAGGTCTGTACGTTTTTATAATTGTCCGTGGCAATCTTTACAACTACCCCCAGGATGCGGGTTTGATTGCCGCTTTGTTCGCAGACGGGGAAACCTCAGGCCTGATAAAGGGAGTGGCCCTGCCCGAGGTCACAGAGCCGTTCGGGCTCTTAATAGCTGTTTGCATTGCGGCTGTCACCGCCCGGTGAAGAGGCCTGATAAGCAGGCCCCAGCCTACACGCTTTCTGTGTTATTATCTCGGGTTATCTGCGCAGCCATCCCGAGGAACAGGCACGGCCACTCGTCCCCATTTCACAGATGAGATCGCCGAGGCCCAGCGAGTCACGTCCCCCCGGCCGCCCGGCACGTATGCGGGAGGGCCCAGCCTCTCATTCCTGCCCGACAGCAGCCCCGTTTGGTCCCGGGGTTTCTAGCAGGAAGGGGGTGCGTGGAGTCTGCCTCGCACTGGGGGCACGGGGATGCTCGAGGCTCGGGTGCCCGCTCCATGTCACAGGCCCTGACCGGGAATCGAACCCTGACCTCCTGGCTCATAGATCGATGCTCAACCGCTGAGCCAGGCCAGCCGGGCTAGGACACACATGCTTCAGGGGAGCTGACCTGGCACCCCGTTTTCCCAAAGAAGGAACCACAGCCCGTCCAGAGCCCAGGGTGACCCAGGGTGCCTGTACCACGGCTTCCGATCCAGCCATGAGTCCCGGCCCTTTCTCCCCGAGCCATGGCCAAGAGTGGGCAGCATGCCTGGGACTCCCCGAAAAAGCGGCTGTCGGAGGCCCTGGCCGCACAGCCCCCCCTCGCAGAGGACGCCTGGGCAGTTAATCAGACTCCGGCACGGCCGCGCACGCCCGGGGACGGCTCTGCCGGGAGCATAAGTGGCGCGGTCACTCTGTAGCCACGGGGCCGCCACGCAGGCCCTGTAATGAATGCACGGGGGAGAGGCTGCCTCCAGAGGGTGTGCCCCCCTCTCTCACGTCCCCGGGGCCCGCTGGCTCCTTCCCAGGCTCTGCCACCCGCCAGCGCCCGTGCATACCCGCCCTGCATTTGGGCCTCGGCCCCCTCTGCAGCGCAGGCGGCTGATGCAAATGGATTGGACACAAACACGGAGCAGCTCCCTCCCTGCAGGCTCCCTTGTGTGCAGATGGTTTCCAGCATCCACCCTGGACCGAGGGCCTCCCTCCTCTGTGTTTGTTTAGAGCGCCGCCAGGTAGAGACCTCGGTTAAACCTCTTCTCAGATGCCAAGATGGGAAGCGTTTCTGTCTGCTCGCTCCCCGCCTCCCCGGCAGCCTTCTGTGTTTGCTGCGGCATCCGGGCCATTCCCTGCTGGGCTACCCTCGTGGGGGAGTCTGGGATGGAGCCAGAGGAATGAAGCTCGCACATCAGCAGGGGTCTCCCCAGTTTCCAGGCTGCAGATGCCGCCGGGGACCCCGCCTGACCCCTGGCCGCCTGCGGCCTCGGCAGCGAGCGGGAGGGGGATTCTACGCAGGCGCCAGCCTCAGACGCCCTCCCCAACACGAACACCTCGAAAAGAGTCAGGTCCCCTTCTTAATGATCTACTAATACTGTCTTTCCTCATTCTTTGGGGGAGGGGCTTTCCTGATTATAATGAGACTGGCTTTTCAAAAATAAATCTAAGCTCTCTGCTTTCCCTGCTCACGGTGAGGTGCTCTGTGCTTGGCTGTTGGGAGATGGGAGGGGAGGGGCTAGCCACGTGGCCCACAGGACAGAGGGTCAAGTCTGGCTGCAGACAGGGCATGAAGCTACCTGCCTGCAGGGGTCAGGGGTCAGGGGTCAGGGAGGACCTTCCTCACCCCCCAGGAGCCACAGGGGCCACATAACAATGACCTGTGGGTTGAGAGCGGTGACCCCTGAGTCGGGCAGACCTGGGTCCAAACCAGAGTTCCCCTGGCCTCTCCTGCGCGGGCCGCCCCGAGCCTGTCTCCTGGGTGCCTGCCAGGGGGGAGCGGAGGCAGAGAGCACCCCGCAAAGCCCTGAGCCCAACTCCAGACACGGTCCTTTCCCAGCCCTGTGCGGACACGGGTGCTGGCCCCCCACCATCTCCCTGCCCTTTCTTGCTCGCTGGGGGGCCTCCAGTTTGGTTCAGGGTGGCTGTGTGCCCAGTATCCTGCCGGTCCTGCCAGGCTGGCTGCTGGAGGGCTGCTCTCCCAGCATGCCCTGCAGCTGGGATGGGCCTGTGACTTCGACTTGCCCTAGGAAGGAGGTGGGGGGGGGGGGGGGATGGGCTGCCTGCTTTCAGGAAAGCTCTCCCCCATCAGCCCCCTCCTTTCCTACCGTTACCCAGGCCGTCACTGAGTGGCCACTCTGCAAAGTCCAGGAGCCAGGCCAGCCCGCTGAGAGCAGCAGAAGACAATCTACAAAGAGCCAAGTCCTCCCTGGGGCGGCTGCGTTCCTCGCCCACATGGCAGCGGTGGCCCTGCTCCCGATAAGGCCCCCTCTGCAGCCCAAGCCAGCACCTGCCTCCCCCGGGCTCAGAGGCCCCTCACCCAGCGCTGTGACTGCCTGAGCGCCATCCCTGCCCCTCACACAGCCACTCTGCAGCCCGGACACAGGTGCTCACCAACGCTGTCCCCTGCCCCGCCCCCCAACCTGGAGCACTCACTCCCTGACCTCCCCCACCTGGCTGCTGGTCCCTGCTCCATTCCAGCCTCAGCTTTTTTTTTTTTTTTTTTTTTTTTAAGAGAGAGGAAGGGAGAGGGAGACGGAGAAACATCAATGATGAGAGAGAATCATGGACCGGCTGCCTCCTGCATGCCCCCCACTGGGGATCATGCCCACATCCCAGGCATGTGCCTTGACTGGAAATTAAAACGTGATCTCCTGGTTCATAGGTCAACGTTCAACCACTGAGCCATACCGGCCAGGCTGGCCTCAGCTTAAAAGTCACTTTCTCTTAGAAGTTTTCTTTAACCCCACTCATACACACATGCACACACACACACACACACACAACACCCATCAATACAGAGGTGGGCAAGGTGAGTAACAGCATAGATAAATAACACACAAGAATAAACTCTGGGTTTCGCATGCTCATAGCTGTGAGCCTGGGTTCGAATTGCACCCGAGCCGCTTAGGTGCTGTGTGACCCCAAAGAGCCGCTCAGCCTCTCTGAGCCTCGGTTCCCTCACCCACCAACGAGGTTCTGAAGAAGAGCCACCTCACAGAGTTCTCGCGGGAACTAGACAAGAGGGTCCCCTACAGCCCTGGTGCACAGTCAGAGCTAGCTATGACGATGATCATCAAAATGTTCCTGGAGCCGAAATCGGTGTGGCTCAGTGAGTGGATAGAGCGTCAGCCTGCAGACTGAAAGGTCCCGGGTTCTATTCTGGTCAAGGGCATGTACCTTGGTTGCAGGCACATACCCAGTGGGGGGTGTGCAAGAGGCAGCTAATCGATGTTTCTCTATCATCGATGTTTCTAACTCTCTATCCCTCTCTCTTCCTCTCTATAAAAAAAAAAATCAATAAAAAATAAATTATAAAAACAAAACAAAACTGTCCCTGGGTTGGCCAGGGACTCATCACCCTGACCCCGCCACCCCCATTGCTGTGCTGTCTGCCTCACAGTCAATGGACCACCTCCACCTGCTCTCCACCAGCCCCCCAGCCTTCCTGCCCGTCCACCCGCAGCCCACCGCCGATGGATCCAGTGCCCGCCTGGTCATTTACGATCTGGCTGCCGCCGGGGCCGCGCCTGCCAGCTCGGAAAGCAATTAATCTGCAAACAAGCTGGGCAACAGCAGGCCTGGGCATTGCCGTCTCGGGCCGGGCGGCCGCCCGGAGAGCCCGATAAGGCTGCAGCCGGCGCTTTATTGTACGTTTTAATTAAGTGCTTGTTAACGACGGTTATTTTAACAGTCATAAAATTACTGTTGTAACGCGTCCGGTCGGAGGGAGCGCGGAGGGGGCCGCGGGAGCCTGTGGAAGCAGCCGCAGATTGCCTTCGCTTTGAATCAGGGGATAAATCCTGAGGAGGAGGGCTGGGGCCGCGGGGCCCGGCCCGGACGCTAATGGTTATTTAATGCGCTCATCAGCGTGGGTGAGTCCCGAGCATACGGCGCGGACACCGCGGCCTCCAAGCCCTCCTTAACGCTTATTTGAGATGACAGGAAAAATGAAACCGTTTGTGCTTCCAATGGAAAAGCAATCACGGGGACATTATATTCGCCTCGCCCTATCATGCTAATGCGCGCTAAAAATGTCACCAAATGTATTTAAGGGCCTGATGGACGGTTACCGTTGGATTCCCTGGTCCCGGGCTGATTAATAAAAAAAAAAAAAAAAAAAAAATCTTCAATTTGTATGTAAATGCGGTGAGGAGGCCTCATATCATCCGTATACCTGCGCCCGGGGACAATAATAAACCGGAGTTTAATGCGGCAATTATCGGCATTTATGGGGCTCTTAAAGCGGCCGTGGCCCTCGGAAGTCGGTGGGGAGGGTCATGCCGGAGGGGGACGGGGTGAGGATGTTCCCTGCAGGGCGTGTGGGCTTCTCCCAAGGGCCAGTGTCTGCTAAGCTGGTCATGTCACCCCCGACGTATCCCAACTCTGAGGGGGGAGCCATGGGGGGTGGGGAGGGGACGCTGGAGAAGTTGGGGCGGCTGCCAGGAGAGGGGCCCCGAGGTGGCTCCTCTCCAGTGGCCACCCCCTCCTGGGGACAGGTGCCTGTGACTTCCCCTGCCCGCAGGAACCAGGAACGTCCCGGGCCCAGGCCACCCGCTGGACCCCGGCACTCGTGGCGCTGAGATGGAGGCGGGCGGCACTGGGGCGCATGGCGGCAGGGACAGGAGCAGCCGCTGCTGACATTGCTGCGTGTCAGACAGAGCCGAGTGTGGTACACGCAACCCGAATCCTCTTCCTGTCTGAGCCAGATGCTGGCTCCCTGCTCCCCAGACGCACTTCCTTTTCCTCCCGGACACGCCAATGAACTACATTTCCCAGACTCCCTTGCAGTTACATGTAGTCAAGTGCATTGAGGTCCTGTTGGCTGGGAAGTAGACACCAAGATGGGATTATGCATGCAAGAGGTGTTTTTTGTTTGTTTGTTTGTTTTGTTTTGTTTTGTTTTGTTTTGGGGGGCAGTTGCTGGGCGAGAGATGGGGAGAGAGGAACCATCAGAGGGGCTGACTCTTGTGGGGATAAAGTGGGATTGAGTAGGAAAGATCTCAGAGCGCATCACACTTCCCAGAGAGTTTTGGCCCGGTCGACGGGTGGTCTTGAAACTAGAACTGCCCGTTCGAGGAGACCCTGGTCTTGCCAGGATAGTCCTAGCCAAAGACCTCTGCTGGGGGCAGCCCAGGCGAAGCGTGCCTCCCCTCCAGGCGGACGTGAGGGTCAGCACAGATGGACAGCAGCCCGGCTGCCGGTCACTTACGCCCCGCCCTCTAGGAGCGATGACAGGTGCCTTCTCAAGGCGTGTCCTGGGGTGGAGTGTAGGCAGGACTGGTGGGTGCCACTGCGAGGCCTGGCCTATCAACCCTCCCGAGGGCGAGTGTCTGTGCTCACATCTCCCTGTCCAGGTGACCCACAGAAGCACGGGATCCTGGGAGCCGTGTGAAGAGGAAGCAGAGATAAGGAAACTTGACCTCTGACTGGAAGAGGAGCCACCCCCAATCAGAAACACCCGTTTGGGACATCACTTGAGTGAGAAATAACGTTTGACTGTGCTAAGCTCATCAATGAGCTCGTTCACAAGGACCTTACATGGGACATGCACGTACACACACACACACACACACACACACACACACACACACACACAGAACACATGTATTCACTGTTGGAAATTGCAGGCCGGAAGGGGGTGAAGGAGGGTCCAGACCTGGGGGCTCTGGGGCTGGTGGGGCAGAGGCAAGTTGCTAACTCGGGGTGACCCCCAGCAGCACAAGGAGGCAGGAAAGGGAGGGCCCGTTAAGGCAAAGGTCGGTGACTCACGCCCCTGGGGCCTCGGACACACCATGGAGACGGAGCCCGAGGTCATTCCACAGGTCTTTATCAGACGGACAAGAGGCGTGTGTCTCCATCCAACTGCCAGCTAGTGACAAACGGGCGGGGGTATAAAAGCCCTCCCTCCCTCCCTCATGGACGCATCCGCTGCGGGGTGGCGAAGGTCCCCAGGAACCCCGCTCTTTGGGAACCGTGTGGTCTAGTGGGTCTCCACTCTCTGGAAGGATGGAGGAGGGACAGCGGAAGGGGCAGGGGACGGTGGGAGTGTCTGCAGATGCCCCACGCCCTACTCTTGGGTTTCCTGGGATGCGATGCCGGGAACATGCTGGTGACTAGTCTCGGGTTTGGATTTTGCCAGTCTCCGATCCTCAGCGGCGGCAAGCTGGGCCCCAACAGCTCTTGACACAGCGGCTGGATCATCAAAGAGCAACCGCGATGGCCCAGGATCACAGCCCGATGGCCCGACCCAGGTCACCAGCCCCTCTGCTCCCCAGAGCCCCCCAGCCGCCCTGTGCGAAGGGCTCCACTTCCCTCCCGGGGAGGGGGCGGTGTTTGAAGTCCAAGGGCCCACCGCTCGGACACCCTCTCCTGTCGAAGTACTCCTCCTTCCTTCCTTCCTTCCTTCCTCCCTCCCTCCCTCCCTCCGCCCACACAATGGAGAAAGCCCATCGCCATCCATCACCCAGCGCGGACGGACGGCAGGGCTCCTATGCCATGCCCAGCCCACATCCAAAGCGGCGGCTCCACGGGGATCTGCCTGGCGCTCACAGGAGCTTCGGAGCCAGGCTCAGAACGTGCGGGGTGGGAGGGAAGGCAGGGGAGACCGGGGCATCCTCGGGGGCTGGCTATGGGGGTGTATTACACCCCAGAAGAGAGGATGAACCTCGACGACCTGACAAGACCGACGCCAGGACCCACAGGGCCTCGGGGGAATACACATGGGGTGTTTGGCCAAGTGTTGGGCAGTATCCACTGACGCTGAACACAGACACAGCCTAGGGTCCCTCCCAGGGACACACCCAACAGGACTGTGTCTCTGTCCATCGAAAGGCAAACTCTTCATGAACACTACCCGAGTGCCCATCAATAGTAGACAGACATTGTACCTGGGACATTAAATAAATATACACCATATATATATATATATATATATATATATATATATATATATATATATATATATATATATTATATGTGAGCTAGAGCTACAGGCCTGAGTGTGAATCTTGACTCTGTAGCTATGTGACCTTAGGCAAGTGATTTAACTTCTCTGTGAGTCAGTGTTCCTTTTCTATAAAACGAAGGAACCAACAGTGAGGTAACACATGGGAAGGGCTTAAAAACACACATGGCAGTACTGAGTGTCACACACGTGTCACCTTTCATGGGTGGGAACTTGATGGAGGAAGTAGCATATCTCTATAGAATAACAGAAGGGAAAGGTGGCTTTAAAAATATTGGCATAGAGTTCAATCCATAACTCTAGGCCCGACCACTTAACACGTGTTCAAAGCTCTTTATGTGTATTAAGTCACAACCATTTTGCAGATGGGGAAACTGAGGCACAAAGAGGCCACGTCACCCTCCCAAGGTCCCCCCACAGAATGAGTGGCAATGCTGGCGTTGGAGCACAAACTCTGAACTATTCACACCAGTAAGGATGGACCCTGGACTGCAAGCCACACCCAGGTCTTGGTTGTAAGGGGAGACACAGGTAAGGAGACAAAGGGTTGTCCTGGCAACCAGTGAGCCAATGAAATAGTGCTCCCGACCAAGAGCTGGATTGAAAGAGGGAAGGACATCCAAGCTACTACAGTCATAGGCAGGCAAGAAGGAGGTGAGGCCCTAGCTGGTTTGGCTCAGCGGATAGAGCACTGGCCTGCAGACCAAAGGGCCCTGGGTTTGATTCAGGTCAAGGGCATGTACCTTGATTGCAGGCTTCTTCCCAGCCCAGGCCCTGGTCAGGGTGTGTGCAGGAGGCAAACAATCACTGTGTTTCTCTCACATCAATGTTTCTCTCTGTCTCTCCCTCCCTCTTCCATTCTCCCTAAAAAATCAATGGAAATATATCCTCTGGTGAGGAAGAAGAAGAAAGAAGAAAGAAAGAAGAAAAAGAAAGAGGAGGAGAATAAGAAGGAGGAGGGAGGAGAAGGGAAAGGAGGAGGGGGAGGAGGAAGAGGGAGGAAGAGAGGAAGAGGAGGAGAAGGAGAAGAAGGAGGAGGGAGGAGGAGGGGGAGGAGTAAGAGGGAGGAAGAAAGGAAGAGGAGAAGGAAAAGGAGGAGGGAGGAGGAGGGAAAGGAGGAGGGGGAGGAGGAAGAGGAGGAGGAGAGTGCATGGATCTGGGAAGAGGAAAGAGTTAGTTGCCCAATTAAGACTTCACTTTCAGGAGCAAACCCCATAGTGTAGGTGGCAGAGGCTGGCACGAACATTGTAAGAGCCTGGGTTGTGCTTTTTTTCTTTCTTTCTTTCTTTCCTTCTGCTTCCTTTTTCAGGGAGGGAGGGAGAGGCTAGAACACACACACATCCCAGCATGCGCTCTGTGCCCTGCCGAGCAGCTTGACTTGTCTGCTGCTTCTGAGCAGCTGAAAAATGTCAAACTGTCACCCGTGATTACAGCGGGATTTTCCAAAGGTTCCCACCGCGTTTCCGAAGGCAAGACCTTACTCCTCCTGCAGAGCACGGACCCGCCCCGCACCCCCTGGACCGCTGCCTCTGGAGCCCCGGTTTCCCAGCCGGTTCTCCGCCCCGGGCGGCCAGGGGGTGCGGGGGCAGGCTTGGCCTTGGCTCTGGTCTGCTTTGCAGCGTCAAGCAGATGCTCTTGGCTGCTTCCACCCAGCTAAGAAGCGGGGGGAGCACATGTGAAGGCCCAGGGTGCTCCCAGAATGCACAGAGCTCTGGACTGCGATGCTGGCGGGTCCCCAGCCCGCCCAGCTGGCCTGCAAATTAAAGAAAGGTACTTCTCCTCTGGTGCGGCTCTACGAAGCCAAGGCACACGGTCTGAGCACAGAACAACTGGACTTGGGACTGTCTGTGCCCCTCAACACCAAGCCACCCTACCCAGCCGCTGCCCTGTGGGCCTACCGAGAGAATTTGGTATGAAAATGCTTGACGTGGTTAAACGGTGAATAACAGGAATGCAACAGGTCGCTTTTTACCTTACATCTGTCACATACTCATCAACAGCATTGGTAAACCATAAGCCAATGGAAATGCCGTTTATAGCATCCTCGACATGTGACCTTCGGTGGCGTGGAGACAGAGAAAGAACTGATATATTGAACAGTGGGGCGCATTCTCTACTCAATTCTTTCATTTCTTCTGAGGAAAATTCGGTGTTGACTACGTCTGACACTCACTAATCTACACACACACACACACACACACACACACACAGACACACACCGGGACCTCCAGAAGTCACTCCCTAGCAAGCAACATGACTAAAACGTATTAATGTTTCTCGGCTTTAATTGTTTGGGTGTGTATGTGTTTGTTTAATCTTTTACAATTTTCTTTCCTGGGGACTAACAGCTACTTTTCAGGGCACATCAGCAGTATCAAGTTTTCATTCCCCAAAACACGTGTGTGCGTATTTAAAACGAGTCCGTTTCAGGGGAAATGTTACGCAAATTATAGTGGCTGTGTACGCTGAGGCTTGATGAGGGGGAAACTCGACTCTGCACCGTTCCAGACCAGGCCAGATCTGGGCGTGTTTAGTCCTTGAACCCAGAGCTTTGTCCTTGAACCCAGAGCTCTCTACGCTCCTCGGGTGCCGCTGGAAGAGAGTGGAGTGGAGTACCACCCTCGGATGTCCATAGGTGCCCCCTTGGCTGGGTGTGGAGCCAGGGTTCCATGCTCCCCGACATGCCACCAGGAGCGCTGTGTGTTTTCTCTAAGCTCATCCCAGAGCGTGGCCGTGAAGCTCAGGTGCCATCACCCTTCATCCCTCTCCTCTGAGAGGCCAGCCTGGTCCTGCTCCCGCCCTCTGGAAGGACCATGTCCTCCTTGCAGGGCAGCTGCGTCCAGAGGAGCCAGGGCTCCCCCGCTCCCCCCCTGAAGGGCCTGCCAGCCACGCCCCTGGCCAAAGGATGCCCGTGGCCTCGGAGATTAGCCGGGAGTCAACCCAGCAGGTACACAAAGCGGCTGCTTTTGATCCCCTGATGTCACAAGGAATTTGCAAACAGTGTGTTGGCGTTAGATGGCGGGGTCAGGCACTCAGTTCCTGGTGGCCTCCACCACCGGCCAGGAAACACCAGGGAGGGGGCTGAGGCCCAAGGGCTGGGGCATGAAGGCACCTTCCAGAGAGGCGGGCTTTCCATAAGGAGGGGAGCAGGAGGCCTTTGTGGAGAAGCCCATGGGGTGCGGCCTGGCTCAGCCCTGAGAAGTCGGGTGTGTGTGTGTGTGTGTGTGTGTGGAGGGTAGCACCCAGGAGCCCCTTGAGGGCCAGCTGGGGCCACCAGGACAACGGGTGCCCACCATGGGCTCTCTTGGGCCTGTGCTGCCCTGCCACAGCAGCCCTTCAGAGCTGCAGCAAGAAACCCAGCATTTCCATGCAACCATGCAAATGCGCTCATTACCATCTCCTCAATATGCATGAAGAAAAGGCACCAGGCTGGCCAAGCCCCATCACCAGGGCTCTGGCCTTAGCGTCCAATAAGGAGACAAATTCATCTACCGAGATGGATGAGAAGGGGGTGCTGGGGGGGAAGCCAGATCCAGGGAGGGAGGGGGCAGACCTGGGACAGGAAGAGGAGAAGAAAGAAAATACATGCGCGAAAAGGAGGAAAACCTGAGAGACAGACAGAGTCATGGCAGATGAAATAGGAGAGGAATCGAATGAGGGAGGGAGGAAAGAGGGGACCAGAGATGAGGCTGGGGAGGGGGACACAGACCCAGAGTCAGGGAGAGGGAACAGGGAGGATATAAAATCAGGGAAGAGGGATGGGGAGCAAACTAGAGGAGGGAAAATATAACTGAGAAGCGGTCCACAGAGGGTCGGAAATAAAACAAGGAAGGAGGGAGTGGAGGGAAGAAGAGGAAAATGAACGCCCCCCCCCCCAATGGGATAGGTAGGGAGTGGGGGAGACAGGAGGATCTCAGAGAAAAACAAAGGAGGGTGAGAGGACGAAGGCTCAGGTGGGAAAGGGTGACCCCGCAGAGGTAAGACACATAAATAAATAAAAAAAAACTCCTGCGGAGGGAGGGCCCCTGTGTTTCAATCCCGGCCATTCGGGCTGCCCGGAGACCCTGTGGGGCACCCGTGGAGGCGGCACAGGAGTGGGTAGCAGGGCACACAGCCCTCAGGGCGGCCAGGGTGCTGGGGCCTGGCTGGGCACCCACCCCTCACGTCTGTCGGCTGCCCCTACCGAGGCCATTCTTGCCTGGTCTTTTCCCCGCCCTTGCAGACAGCCAAGTTTCTCAGTGGCTCTCGGGACCCAGGGAATGGCTGGAAGTCCAATGCCACAGGCAGCCTGGTCTTCAGCTGCTCTGCAGGCGCCTGCCCGGCCTCCTGGGATCTCAGGGTTTCCTGGCCAGATGCAAATCCCTCCCCGTGGGGACCCCAGGCCACGCCCTTGGATGGCCAGGCAGCTGCTAATCACAGAGAGGAGAGAGAGAGAGAGAGAGAGAGAGAGAGAGAGAGAGAGAGAGAGAGAGAACTCGGAAGAGAGAGGGGGGAGAGAGAGCGAGCTAAGAGAGAGGAGGAAAAAAAAATATTCTCAGCTCAATTTAAGTCTCATGGAAAGGGCTTACAACTGTAATTAAATCATTAAATTCTTGTCTACGCTTCACAGAGCGGAGAGAAATTAACTTCCCACCAACCTCATTTTCTATTTGAACATGAAATAATGATTTTCTGCCCGTCTAATTACAAAGCCAACATCTGATCAAGCCGGCATCCAGAGGGGATTATCGCATGCACGAGTATTAGACCTCATTACCAGCTTGAGTGCAAAATTATTACATCTTGTAATTGGATGGTGAGATTTATATACAGATCGGCCCGGTTTCTGTAAGATTGTAATTACAAGCTTCGTTGGTTAGCTACTTATCAGAACTTTGCAGGAAAACAAAACAAATGACTGAGGAAAACGAGCATTTCATTAACCTGTAACCCGAGCGCGGGGAGGGGGGTGGGAGGGAGAGCGGTGGGAGAGCGCTCGGAGCCGCGCTGGCCTCTGCGGGAAGCGCAGGGAGCTCCGGGCCGCCCCGCAGCCCGCGGCTCTCAGGCCTGGGAGACGAGGATGGAAGGCGGGCCTCCTCCTCGGAGAGATCCATCCGAGACTGTAGTCCGTGAGGCTGGGGGGAGCGGGGGCAGACGGTGGACCTGGTGACTCGCGGCGGCTCCCCTGTGCGGGGCCTGGCGCAGCCCCAAGGGGCTCGGTTTTCCGTGTGGGGTTCCGTGGCATGCGCGTCCCGCCTGCGCTAGCTGCGCCCAGCCTGTGCTCTGGACACCTCCTGGGTGCTCTCTCCCCACCCCGGGGTGCGCCTAGAGAGCCTCTGCCGAGCCTCTGGTGCTCCGTGCGCTGGGAACCTTGGAAGAAGGCGAGGTGATGGAGCGGGGTTTGCGTGCAGCGCGTGTGCGTGCGCCAGCCTCTTCCAAACCCGCTTCCCAGGGCGCCTGCTTCTCTGCCCTGGGCGGCCCTGTCCCTGTGAACCCCCATCTCGTGGATTTAAAAAAGCCCCGGGAAAGGTTTGCTTGTCCTCCGCGCCCCTGCGCGTTGAGTCTTGAGCCAGGGTCCAGGGTCCAGTGGAGTTGGGGAGCCGGCGCCTGGCGGGGTTCCGCTGCCCCGGGCGCCGAGTCCTGTCCTGGGGCTGGGATGATCGGAGCTGAAGGCGAGGGCAGTGGAAAGGCTGCTGGTTCTTGGGACCCGGGCTGCTGGGAGGCAGCTCATCCATCCAAGGTCTTGGGTCCCCATCTGGGTCTGGGTCTGAAGGCTCACCCTGAGTCCAGGCCATGGCGGCCCCTGCCCCGCGTGGCTGGTTCCCTGAGCACAGCCTCATCCCCTCCTGGGCTTCTTTCCCACCTCCTGCAGGCCAGCGGAGCCTTAGAAACCTCTCCAGGATTCACTGTTTCCTCCTCTTCCTCCTCCTCCTCCTCCTCCTCCTCCTCCTCCTCCTCCTCCTCCTCCTCCTCCTGGCAGGGCTGCTGAGTTCAATTTCGGGCATTTCATCCATCCGGGCACTTCCCTGGCAGCTCCAGTCTTCCTCCCTCCTGGTCGGGGCACACTCCAGGGTCTCAGGCTTGGGTCTGAGCCCCTGAGAAACACTCGATGCTGCCCTCTACTTTGAACCCCCTGGTTCTCCTTGGGGCAGTAAGCTCGGCACCCCCCTGGGCCACTTCCCGGAGGAGAGTTTTAACTGGAAACGAAATCAGGCGCCGGGGAAATAGTTCCAAGCCAGAGCACCCCCCCAAATACCGCCTTCTTCTGGGGTGACTCCAGCTGAGGCCCCAGAGGGTGCCCAGAAACATCAGATGGGGGGAGGGGAGCAGCTGGACCCTGCTTGAGAAGGCCACAGGTCAGTTTCCCCAGTGGAACCCTGCGCCTGATGTCCCCCCCCCTCACTTTCTCTGCCCCCGCCCCCCATGTCCTAGGCGTTCCCACCTCCGGGGGTGGCCTCCCTGTGCAAAGGCTGGTGGGAAGAGGACTGGAGGGAGGGTGGGGTGAACACTGAGCCCCCCCCCCCGGATTTCATTCCCTAAGTGGGCTCCCCTAGAGCTGTGGAGACCCCTCACAGCCTGAGCCAAGACCCTCAGACCCCACCTGAGTCTCTATGGGAACTGGGGTTCCTGTCCTCTCTCCATCCGCGCGCAGTGGCCAGTGTCCGCCTCCAAGCAGCGCTGGAGTCTCCGCGGCAGAGTGGCCGCCGCACCCATGCCATCCCTGGGGGTCCCCCCGTGGGCCCGGCCTGTGCGCCCCGAGCCCCTCTGAGGCCGCCAGCATTGCGCCCGGAGCCGCCGCCTCAAGGCCGGGGTTCCGATCCCGCTCCGGGCGGCCACGCGCCCCTGTCCGTCGTGGAGGCGGGCGCCGGGGGGACGAGGGCTGCGGCTTCGGGTCAGGATTCACGCTTCCGTCAAACCCCCAGTCTGGCCTCCCATCCCCACCCCGGGACGGCGGGGGGACCCACGCAGAAAGGACACGGGGGCGCGGGGCGCGGGGCGCGGGAGCGCGTCTATGCACGGAAAATGCCCGCGTCCCAACTTCTCCTAATGCTCTGGAAAGTTCCCGGAGCCCCGCCGCCCGGCTCCTCCCCCATTCCCACGCCCATTTTAGGGCGCTGGCTGGCTCCACTTTCCAGTCTGGGCGCTCGGGGACCCCCAGGGCGTCCCCCCTGCAGCCCTCCACCGCCCCGCCCACCACCCCCACCCCCGCCCCCAGCCCAGCCCTCCATTCTGATAAGGAATTCGCACCCGGACCCCTTCAGGAGGCTAATCTCAGGGTTCGGTCCTCTTGGGTGGGGGCAGCCTCGCCCCCAAGGGTGCTGAGGTGGCCTTGGAAGGCACAGTGAGCATCCCCTCCCCTCCGCAGGCTGCGGAGAGTGGCCGGGCTGAAAAGGGGTGCGTGCTCCAAAGGGGGCCCCCGGACCCAGGTCTGGTCCGGACCCAGGCTGGGCGCCGGGGCCCGCGGAGAGGTGCGGAGGGGCGGGAGGAGGGGAGGGGCGAGCTGACCCGGGGCTCACCCCCCACCCCTTGTCCCCGCGCCTCCGCCGGGGCCTCGGGGCGCAGAGGGGGCGGGAGGCACCGGAGCGCGGGGTCCCGCCCCGCCCCGCGCGCGCTCCCCGGGGGGCGGGCGGCCTCACCGGCCAGGCTCCCCGGCGATTGGCGACCCGGGAAGGCGACGCCGGGGAAAGCCGAATAAGAGGGCGCGACGTCAGACCCGAGATTTGGGAAAGGGCGAGGGAGGGAGGGAGAGGGCGGGGACGGACACACGGACAGAGACGCACACCTCTTCCCCCAGCCGCCGCCTCCGCCGCCGCCGCCACCCAGCCCGGGACGGCACCCCGAGTGTCCGCAACTTTGGGCCGCCTGCGCCCGGGGCCCGGGGCCGGGGAGGGGTGGGGCAGCGCGGAGCGAGCGGAGAGACAGATCGGAGAGAGCGAGGGGGAGAGAAGAAAGGAAAAGGGGCAGAAAAGGGAGGAACGGGAGCCCGGGAAAGAAAGAGGAGTTTCCTAGCGCCCGGGAGAGGTAACGCGCCCGGAGGAGCGGAAGCGCTCCGGGGGGAGAGGAGCGCGGGGAGGGGAGGGGAGGGGAGAGGAAGGGCGGGGAGGGGGTGAGGACTAGAGGCGGCGGAGGAAGCCGGGCGCGACACTGAGCGGCGAGAGGCGGCGGCGAGGACCGGAGCGGCGGGCGGCGGCGGCGGCTCGGGCCGCGGAGAGGAGGCGGCAGCGCGGCGCGCAGAGCAGAGGGGGGGCTCGCGGCCCGCGGACATGTCCATCCGGGCCCGGCGCCCCGGGGAGCTCCGCCGATCCGCCCGGACCTGACCCGGCTCCCGGCCGCCGCCGCCCCGCGGAGCAGCCCCCCCCCCCCCCCCGTGGCCGCCGCGGAGCCCGAGCCCGGCCCGGTGCCCCCCGATGCGCGCCGGAGCCCGCGGGCGGCGCTGAGCAGGGCGGCCCCGGCGGCCGGGCCCCCTCCCCGTCCGGGCCGCGCGCCGCGGGCCACCATGTCCTTCCCGCAGCTCGGATACCAGTACATCCGCCCCCTCTACCCGCCCGAGCGCCCGGGGGCCGCCGGCGGCGGCGGGGGAGGCGGCGGCGGCAGCGCGGGGGCCCGCGGCGGCCCGGCGGCCGGCGCCGCGGAGCTGGGCGCCCCGGGGTCCCTGGCCGGCGTGCTCTCCTCCGTGTACGGGGCGCCCTACGCCGCCGCCGCTGCAGCCGCCGCCCAGGGCTACGGCGCGTTCCTGCCCTACGCCGCCGAGCTGCCCCTCTTCCCGCAGCTGGTAAGCGCCCCGGGGACCTGGGAGTGCGGGTGGGGTGCGGTGGGGTGGGGTGGGGGGCGCGGGTTGGAGAGGGGCCACCGGACGCCGTGAGCGCGTGCCCAGTAGACGAGCCCGGGGCCCGGGAGGCCGGGCGGGGGAGGGGGTCAGCGGCCCTGGCCAGGGCTCATCCGCGCGCCTGTCTCCCTCCCCCTTCCTTCTCTCCATGTCCTCCCCCCCCGCTTCCTTCTCTCCATGTCCCCCTTTCCTTCTCTCCATGTCCCCCCCTTCCTTCTCTCCTTGGGCTCTCAGGGCGCCCAATATGAGCTGAAGGACAGCCCCGGGGTGCAGACAGCCGCGTTCTCGCACGCGCACCCCGCCTTCTACCCCTACGGCCAGTACCACCCCCAGTTCGGGGACCCGTCCCGCCCCAAGAACGCCACCCGCGAGAGCACGAGCACGCTCAAGGCCTGGCTGCACGAGCACCGCAAGAACCCCTACCCCACCAAGGGCGAGAAGATCATGCTGGCCATCGTCACCAAGATGACGCTCACCCAGGTGTCCACCTGGTTCGCCAACGCGCGCCGGCGCCTCAAGAAGGAGAACAAGATGACCTGGGCGCCCCGCAGCCGCGCCGACGGGGAGGAGGAGGAGGAGGGCACCGCCTGCGGCAGCGAGCGCGAGGACGACGAGGAGGAGGACGAGGAGGAAGAGGGCAAACACCACCGCGAGCTGGAGGAGGACGAGGAGGAGGAGCTCGGCGGCGACGAGGACGAGGAGATCGATTTGGAGAACGTGGACGGCGCGGCCGCGGGGCCTGAGCTGGGCCTGGCGGGGGCCGCTGCGCGCAGGGACGGCGACGCCCTGGGCCTGGGGCCCGGTTCGGACTCCAAGAACAGCGACTCGGACGACAGCTCCGAGGGCCCGGAGGAGCGCCCGCTGCCGGCCCTGCGTCTGGCCCCGAGTCTGGCCCCGGTGGCTCCGTCCCCGCCGTCCCCGCCCTCGCCCCCCGCGGGCCTGGACCCCTGCGCCCCTGCGCCCGCCTCCGCCTCCGCCTCCGCCCTGCAGAAGCCGAAGATCTGGTCGCTGGCCGAGACGGCCACGAGCCCGGACACCCCGCGCCGCTCGCCGCCTCCGGGCGCGGGAGGCTCTCCCCCCGGGGCCGCCGTGGCGCCCGCCGCCCTGCAGCTCTCCCCGGCCGCCGCCGCCGTGGCGCACAGACTGGTGTCGGCGGCGCCGCTGGGCAAGTTCCCCGCCTGGACCCACCGGCCGTTCCCGGGCGCGCCGCCCGCCGCCCGCCCGCACCCGCTCTCCCTGCTGGGCTCGGCCCCGCCGCACCTGCTGGGGCTGCCCGGGGCCGCGGGCCACCCGGCCGCCTCTGCCGCCGCCGCCGCCTTCGCCCGGCCCGCGGAGCCCGAGGGCGGAGCAGGTGAGCGCGGAGCGCGGAGGGCGGGGCGGGCCTGGGGGTGCTCCTGGCCGGAGGGGACAGGCAGGACCCCCGGGGCGCAGGGCCCTCCCCGGGACGCTGGCCTCTGAGCTCTGAAGGCCCCCTTTGTCTCCCCGCCGCCCTTAGATCGCTGTAGTGCCTTGGAAGTGGAGAAAAAGTTACTCAAGACAGCTTTCCAGCCCGTGCCCAGGCGGTAAGAGACCCCGAGGTGGGGAGGGAGGGGGCGGTGAGGGCCAGAAAAGGAAATTCATGGTGAGAAGCCAGGCTTTTGCCCCCCGGGGGGGGGGGGTGACGCACGCAGCTGGGAAAGGCTTTTCAAAGGGGAGGAACCCCACCCTCCGTTGTCTCCTATGGCCCAGAGCTGGCCCCATACCCCTACCCCAGTCCGAGCACCCTGCCTGGCCAGCAGGCCCTGGGGGCCCCCTCCTTCCTTCGCTGACATCATTTTATATGGCAAAGCCGCCTCCTGCTCCCCGCCCCAGCCCCTGTGGGGTCTCCCAGCCCTAGGCAGCAGGGGTGCCCCTGGCTCTCCCCAGCCCCTGGCTACCACTGCCTCTCTCTTCCAGGCCCCAGAACCACCTGGATGCCGCGCTGGTCTTGTCGGCCCTCTCCTCCTCTTAGTTGTTTTGATTTTCATTTTTTAATCGTTGTAATAATTGTAAAAAAAAAAAAAAGTAATCGCTCTGTATAGTCATGACTCGTAAGCATGTCTGTGTATGAATACCTTTAAAAAAAAAGGAAAACAAACAAACAAAAATAAAAATAAGTACAACAAGTCCCCCCCGGGCGGAGTCTCCCCATGACGCTTCTGTGCCCCCCACATGAGCCGGAGGAATTTGGGAGCCGGGTTTGCGAGGCGGACCGCGGGGAGTGGCGCTTCGGTGAGAATCGGCGTGTCTGGCTTGTTTGTATATAGACTGGAGGAATGTACATAGGTGTGAACCAAATTGTACGGGAAAGTTAATCTATTTTTGGCTAAATAAATGAGCTGTTGCCACTTTGACTATAACCGCCTGTCTGTCTGCCCCCAGAGGGGCCTGTCTGCTGTCTGTTCTGTTTTGTCCCGCACCCCACCCTCCTGTTTAAAGAGCCCTTGGAATCAGCAGAGAAGACGCAGAGCGGATAGTCTGGACCCTGAGGCCAGAGGAGAGCAGAGGTGGAGGCAGAGACCAGGCAGAGGCGAAGGCGCAGAGGCGGTGAGGCTGGAGGGTCCCCCGAGAAGTACCGTGGGGGGGGGGCCCTCCAGAGAGAAAGGCCCAGGAGACAGGTGGGCAAGGGGAAACGGGGCCCAACCCGCCGGTCCTGGGACCCCACTGCGGGGTCTTGGGGTGTCCTCTGCGGAGACAGCCCACTTAGAGGAGGGTGTGGGCACAGAGGGGGTAGGTTGGGAGGTTCTCACCCTTCTGCACCCCCATTCTTAGATAGGCACAGTTGAGGTTGATTCATTCTTACAGAAGGGGGGGGTGCAAGCCCAGCGTCAAGCCCCCTTCCAACCACAGGGCACCCCCAGACTCCTTATAGAAGCAGGAGTGTGGGGTTGGGGGGGGGGGGGAGGAGGGAAGGGAGGAGCCAGGAGCCTAGGGCAGCTCAGCCTTTCCTCCTGGAGTCTGGGTCCAGCCCGAATTGAAAGTTGGGGGCCTGGCGGCATCTGTGCATCTTGGCACCCCCATGGGTCTCCCCAGGTGCCCTGCCAGGGCGGCCTTCGGAGGTCAGGACGCAGGTGGTGGGTCGGACCCAAGCAGGGATCCAGCCCAGATCCTGGCAGCGGGAGAGGGGCGGGCGGGCCGGGGGAGGGAGCCGGGAAATTTGGGGCTAGAGCTCCCTCTACAGGACAAAGAGGCCTCTGGGCGCTGGCCAGTCACCGTGGCCTCTCCACCGGCCATCGCCTCCCGGCCGCACCCTCTTTTCTCTCTCAGGCCCCAGCCTTGCCCACCTCTGACTCGGAGCTAGGGAATTCTGGGAGAGCGATGATGATGATGATGATGATGATGATGCCTTGGGGTACAAAGTGAGGGGACCTGTTTCGCGTCTCCCTCCCCACGTGCAATTCGTGTATCTGTGAAGGCTGCCGGAGGCTAGTGTTGGCCCGCAATAGTGAGGCGTGTGAGAATCCTGCGGATCTCCGGTGGGCTTTGGGCAGAGCTTGCACCCCCAGAGCTGCCTTGGAGGTTGGGCAGGAGCAGAGGCTGCCTGGCAAGGACTGGTCTAGGTGGGCTACAGCGGCCAGCGCCCCCCTCAGGACCCCCACGCAGGCGGGGCGCGCGGTGCTCCCTGCAGGCCCTTGTAGGCTACAGAGGTCGGGCGAGCAGAGACAGGTCCGGCCTCCAGAACCCCAGGCTCTGCCTCCTCCCCACCTTCTCCTTTTCTCCCCCTAAAGTGTGGGGCCTTCCCTGGCAACTGGGGTTCAGCTCTGATCTTGGGCACCCCACCCCTGGACCCAGAGGCAGCGCCCACTGCCTGGGCCTTGAACCCGGGCTGTAGGTCACCCTGCCCCCCCGGAGGGAGTCCTTCTTGTGAGCTGGTGCCTCCGAAGCTTCTGGGGCACAGGCCTAGCACCCCGGCCGGCACCCCTCCTCCTCTGTGCCCTGTGTCCTCCCCTCTGAAGGGAACAGCCGCCTGGAAGGGTGCTCCTGGGCTCATGTCGGGGGGCTGACCTGCGGTAGGTGAACGTAAATCACCCTCATGTCGCAATTATTATTCCAGGATCTCAGACCCCACTCCTCAGGCTCCCCGCAGCACTCTGCCCAGCCCCTCCCGTCCGCCAGAAACGGGAGGTGTCTGCACAGAGGCACCTCAGAACCTGGGAACGGGGCACAGCAGCAGGGAGAGGGGGTGATGGATGGCCAAGCCAGACAGCCCCCCCTCCGAAGACCCCCGAAGGGGAAGCCTGCCTCTGTGCAGAGGGAGCTGGGGGTGGGGAGGGAGGGGGGAGCCAGGCAGAGCCCCCAGCGGTCCAAGTGCCTGTCCTGCTCTCTCTAGTGAAAAGCCTGGGCTCCCCGCGCTCTGCAGCCCGTCCTGTCCCAGGGGTAAGGGTCCTCCTCGGAGACCCGCCCTGCCCGCTGCCAGGACGGGAGGCGCGGGTGCCAGGGGAGAGCGGGGGAACCCGAGAGCAGGTCCCATGTGTGCATGTCCTCTGAGGGAGGAGAGAGCAGCACGCGGGCCCCTCACCTGGCCTCGGGTTGACCCCAAAGAGACGGGGTAATCGAAAGAATAAAAGGTCCCCGTGGGCTTTGAGCTGAGACGGGAGGGGAGGCGGCTCCCTTCGGCTGCACTTGCATTTCGCCAGGAAGGGGGCTCTCCATCCTCCTCCCAGAGCCTCCTCCCCGAGTCCTCCCCGAGTCCTCCCCTCCTCTCAGGGGCCCTAGGAACAGCCCCCAGCCTTTATTGTCCAGCCCTAGGATTTAAAAAGGAGCCAGGAAGCCAGGGGAGAGAAGGAGGGGGAAAGGAAAGAAGACAGAGAGAGAGAGAGAGAGAGAGAGAGAGAGAGAGAGAGAGGGAGGGAGGGAGGGAGGGAGGGAGAGAGAGAGAGAGAGAGAGAGAGAGAGAGAGAGAGGGAGGGAGGGAGGAAGGATATGGGAATCTCATCCTTGGTCCTGATTAAGCTTCAATTAGAAATGGAATGTGTCAATCACTGGGCCAGGCAGGGGCTCCCGCTGTCGGGGCTGGTTATGCAAAGCGCTCCAAGGTGTGTGGGATAATCAATTAGGTCAGAGGCAAGCGTGTATGTCACCGCTCCCCTCATTATCCGCCGGGAGCCCCGGGAGGCGGCGTGCGGCCAGGCCGGGGAATAAAATTATTTCCCTAAGTGGCGGCCCACCTCTGGGGCCGCGCGTCCCCGGCCTCTGATGGAATTTATTTTCGGTGGAAACCAGGGAGGGGAGGGGCCCGTGGGCTCCAGCAGGAAGGCAGCGTGGACAGGTGAGAGCAGGCGAGGCTGAGGGGGAGCGAGAGGAGGGTGGGTGCCCCAGCCACTGGCCTCCAGGCGGGGAGAGGGCAGGGCCCGTGTCCTCCGGGGGCCATCGGGGCCACAGAGGCCGCCCCCGACGTGGGCCTGAGTTCCGGAAGGCTGAGAGGGAGAGAGGGATTGGGTGCTGGGGTCGGAACTGGTGAGATGCCGTCAGGAACTGGCTTTGGGCCTAATGATTTGTCTCCTTCTAGAAACGGCCTCTGCCTCTGGTGATTCCTGCTTGCACCCCCTCCCCCCACCTCTGCCCATGGCAGACGGGCAGTCATTACAGGCGTGTGCAATGGTGTCTGTGGCTCGAGCTGCCCCCCACGTGCCTGGCGCCCAGTCCCGCCCTCTCTGCGGGCCCCACGTCCACCGGCTGCAGCACGGAGGGGACTGGATTCGATCGATCCATTTATCTCGCAACGCCAGTGTTGTGTAGGATGAGGCAACCGTGAGAAGGGGTGGGTCTAAAGATCATGAGGGGGGTGATGGGGTCCCATGACCTCCCCAGCTATGGCCTCCTGACCCTCGCTGACCAGTCACCCGATCCAGCCCGCCAGCCTAACCACATTAAACAGGCCCATCGAGCGTGTGACCGACATAGCTTTGACACAGCCACTGCTCCCCTCAGACGCTCCAGCCCCCTCCTACCCCCCCACCCCCACCCCAGGCCATCCCAATGGTCTGGACAGAAAGCCCAGGAGCCCCCTCTCCCTGAGGTGGACGGCTGAGACCTGTAGAGGTCCTACGAGCACATCTCAATGGGGTGCCCCCACCCCCAATGCGGGGACACAAGGCAGTGTCTGGGGGCATTTTCCATGGCCATGACTGGTTAGGGGTGCCCCCAGAGCACCGGCCAGCTGCCTCACAAAGACTCCTCCTGTCCAGTGTCACAGTGTGAGGCTGAGAGACAGAAAGTGTGTGTGTGTGTGGGGGGCACAGTATCTGGGGCGACCCCCAGAAAAGCAGGTCTTTTCTCCCAGGAACCACAGCTCAGGGGGGAACAGTAAGGAGGGTGCTAGTGGGCGCACGCAGTGTCCTCACAGGCCTTTGGGCCTGGAGGGGGAAGCAGGGGTGACAGAGTGCGCACAGGACGGGAGCGGGCCTGGGGGGGAGGGGCCTGGCCTCCGCCTGCTGCTGGGGGGTGACCCAGGCCAGAGGGACAGAATGACGCCACCACACCACAGAGGAGGACATCTGCCTGGAGGCTGGGGCCCTTCTCCCTGGCCATTTCCCTCAGGAGCCGCTTCCGGAAGGTTCTCCCAGATGCAAATGTAACTCGGTGCGGTTTGCCTCCTGATTGTGGCCACCTCTGTGTGTGCACAAGTGTGCGTCCCTTCACTTGCTCGTTGTGACCCAGAAGTGTGTGTTTATGTGTTCATGTGAGAATGTGTTTGTGTGTGTGCATATGTGTATGTGTGTGGTGGTGTCAGGGAATCCAGAGTGTGTGTGTGTGTGTGTGTGTGTGTGTGTGTGTATGTGTGTGTGGTGGTGTCAGGGAGTCCGGAGTGTGTGTGCGTGTGCATGTGTACATGTGTGCTTGTGTGTGTGCACGTGTGCACGTGTGCTTGTGTGTGTGTGTGCACAGGTGTGTGTATGTGTGCATGTGTGTGCCTGTGTGTGTGGTGTCAAGGAGTCCGGAGTGTGTGCATGTGTGCATATGTGTGTGTGTGTGGTGTCAAGGAGTCCGGAGTGTGTGCATGTGTGCATGTGTGTGTGTGTGTGTGGTGGTGCCGGGAGAGAGGGAGACAGAGGCAGGTGAGGTCTCACTCTGGGCCCCGTGTCGGGCGGGGCGGCCGGCCCCTGGCTCTTGCTCCGTGGCGAGCCGCCCGCCCCGCCCGCCGCGGCCGCTAACAAGTGGGCCCGGCCGGGCTTTGGAGTGCACTCAGCTGAGAGATTGTGCTTTTCTCCGCCGCGGGCTTATTTTGCCGAAGTTACAGGCAATTATGGAAATGCGCCCTTTGAAGCCGCTGCCTTCTCTTCATCCCCTTCCCCCTGACAAAGCCAGCGCCCTGCCTCCGTGGGCGCCCCGCCCGCTCCCCCTCCTCTCCTCTCCTTTCCTCCCTGATAATGACTCCGGGGAGAGGGGGGTGGTCCAGGGGTGATTTGGAAGAGATCTTTTAAGCGGCGATAGCGAGGTGTGTCGATGGAAATGGCGTTCCTCTGGCTTGAATGCTGCCCATTTTCCACGGGATCAGGGGAGTGAGAGGGGGAGCGGTGGGTTCCTGACAGCACCAGACGGACACCTCGTGCCCAGACACGGGTCCGAGACGTCCTGGCCAGCCCTAGTGGCAGGCCGGAGGGGGGCAGGCCCCCTGGGTGGCTCCCAGACCGGCCCCTCCACCGCCGCCGCCTGGGGCACCCCAAAATGGACCAGGATGAGAGCACCCTGCTCCCCCCCCGCCTCACTCCCCGGGACAAAGGGGACCGGACCGGGCAGAGCTGTGTGTTTCGGGCCAGGCCGGGCCGTGGACGTTATCTATCACCGAGGCATGGAATGTGGAGGCTCCGTGTGAGGTGACCCCATGCTCCTCCTCTGCGGCCCCACCTTGCTTTGCTGGATGCTGGGGTGTGGGGCCGAGGTCTGAAGCCAGCCCACGTCCCCTGCAGGACTGGGGGGGGCCTGTGACGGGAGCTGGCCGGCCTGGGGCGGCGGGGCCGGGGGGGGGGCGGGTTGCTCAGTGCCTATATTTTTTCGGATGGCTGTGATGTTCCCTTTGTCCGCATTCCTGTGTGCTCCTCGCCTCCTCCCTCCCCGGCTTTGGGGTGAAGGCTCATTGTCTGGGTGCAAGGACCAACGGGCAGTCTCGGCACCCCGGGGAGCGGGCCGGTGGCCTCAGTGGCCTGTCCGGAGGGATGTGGCCCGGCTCTCACTTCCCTTACGCTGTTCGGCGCAGAATGAAGTGAAATGAGGAAAGTGGAGTTCAGTGAGTGCTCGTCATTGGGCAGGGCTTCCCGGGCAGTTTGTTTAGCGTTCCCAGCCTCCCTCGGGGAAGGCACCGACCGAGAGTTTGAAGCTTAAAGCGGGGTGTTGGGGGGGGGGGGGCGGGTAAGAGGGTCCTTTGGTCCATGGGACAGTCTCCAAGGAGAATAAAAGCCAGGCAGGGCGCCCGTGGGCGCGCTCCCCATCGGAAGGAAGAGGGAGCACACACCTGTTCACCAGAGCGGCCGGGCGGAGCGGCCGCTGTGCAGGGAAAGGACCTGGGAGGCGGGGCGTCCGGGACAGAAGGAACACTTGTCCGTCTCTATCCCTTCGTTTTTTCTGAACCGTGTGGATGTGTTAGCTCAGCGGTGGGCAAACTCACTAGTCCACAGAGCCAAATATCCACAGGACAATGATTGAAATATCTTCTGAGAGCCACATTTGTTAAACTTTTTCTAACGCCACTTCAACATAGACTCGCCCAGGCCGTGGTGTTTTGTGGAAGAGCCGCACCCAAGGAGCCAAAGAGCCGCATGAGGCTTGCGAGCCGCAGTTTGCCGACCACTGTGTTAGCTGTTCGAAAAGCCCTCTTGTTTTTAAATACAGCTAAAATGCTAGGGGGGGAGGGAGAGGGGGGAGAACACAGTTTTTCTGGATGCCACAGTGGCACTGAGATTCACTCACTCACTCATTCATTCATTCCTTCATTCCTTCACTGGACACCCCCAGGTATTCCTGAAGCACCCAAGGGTGCTAGGCGGTAGGCCTCGGGTGAGGATGTGGTGCTTCCCAGGGTGGGCCCTGCAATCCACCTGCCTTGGTTCAGATTCCAGCTCCCTGGATCCCTGCCTGGGGGACCTTGGCTACTGAGCTGGGCTTCCTCCTGTAGCAGGAAAAAAAAATAAATTGTAACTCCGCCCCCACGTTCTGAATGGATATTAGCATCTCCAACCCTCTGAAGTCAGAACACACACCAACACCTGGGCGTGACATTCCAAATGTTTAACGGCTGGGACCTCGCTGGCGTTGGAACGGGCGGGGCCCTGAGGCCTCCCGTGGTGGCAGACACGGACAGGTCTGTCCGTCCGGATGTCCAGGAGGCCCCGGGGACGGGTCAGCGCAAGAGAGGAGCACTGCCTACCAGCCGGCATGGAGTGGTGTCTGTTTTTGTGTAGATTAGGGGTGTCGAACTCAATCAGAGAAGGGGCCAAAATCTAAAATCCAGCCTAAATCGCGGGCCGAATGGTTTACTGAACAGTCATAAACTGACAATGTCATAAACTGACAGTGGAGTGCAGTGATGACAGCGCGGTGCGGGCCACATTGCAAGGCCTGGCGGGCTGGATTTGGCCCGCGGGCCTTGTGTTTGACACATGTGGTGTAGATGGAGACGGCGGCCTATCCACGTACAGGAGAATGAGGTTGGATCCCTTCCTCGTTGCGTGTACAAACACTAACTCCAATGCATCGGAGACTGCACTGTGAGAGCTAACGCCATAGAACTCTTAGAAGAAAATGCAGGCCTAAATCTCTGCGGCCTTGGGCCAGGGGACACAGATAAAGCGAGCTTTATCGAAATGAAAAACAACGTGCCGCGAAGGATACCATCAAGAGGGTGAAAAATACCAGCAACAGAACAGGAGAGACTATTCGCAAATTCTACATCTGGTAAGAGAATGTTATCTAGAATACATCAAAATACTTCAAGAATTAAAAAAAAAAAATCCAATTTAAAAAACGGGCTAAGGATATGAGTAGATTTCCCCCCCACACCACTTCGCCCCTAAATGATGTACACATTGACCATTAAGCCCTATTAAGAGATGCCCGCTTTGGCCAGTTTGGCTCAGTGGATAGAGCATCGGCCTGCGGACTGAAAGGTCCTAGGTTCGGTTCCGGTCAAGAGCATGTACCTTGGTTGCGGGCACATCCCCAGTGGGGAGTGTGCAGGAGGCAGCTGGTCGTAGTTTCTCTCTCATTGATGTTTCCAACTCTCTATCCCTCTCCCTTCCTCTCTGTAAAAAAAAAAAAAAAAAAAAAAAAAAAAAAAATCAATAAAATACGTATTTTTAAAAAAAGAGATGCTGAATGGGATTAGACATCTGAGCAACGCAAATCGAAGCCACAGCCAGATGCCACTTCACACCCACGAGGGTGGCCATAATAAAAAGACAGACAATAACAAGTGTTGGTGAGGACATGGAGGAATTGTAACCTTAACAATACACTGCGGTGGGAATGTGAGAGGGGTGTGGGCGGCCCCAGGTCCCCGAGAGCCTTCATGCCGGGGGAGGCCCCTCCAGTCCGGGGACGGCTACGGGCCCAGGGCAGCTGCTGCTTGAAACAGATGTTGCCTCTCACTCCCACCCCCGCCCCCACCCCCACCCTTTGCTTCTCAGCCGCGGTAGAACCACAGTTTATTTTCATTCCCGTCCCCGTGTTAAAGGCCCGCATTCCATTCTCCACAAGTGTCCGGAGGGCTGTTCCATCGGATGACGATGATGTAGCATCACACGCCCCACGGGGCAGGCCTGTGGGGTCACCCCCAGCCCGGAGCTCCCCTGCCAACCGGCTGGCACGGCGGCACCTGCCCCCCTCCCCCCCCCCCCCCCCCGGCTCCCGGCTCCCAGCTCCAGGGCAGGGTTTGTGAAGGGGGGTCCCTGTGTCCTCCCAGGGGCTGCTCATTGGGAGGGTTAGGGGGTCGCAAGGGGCCCCCTCCTCCTTCCTGCTCAAACCTTGGTGGCTGTCCTCTGTGCCCAGGCTCCAGCCATGCCCAGACAGGACGGGTGTGAGGGATGGAACACGCCACCTGAGACCTCGGGGCATGCAAATCAGGCACCTAGTTCTCGGGTGACGGGAAGGCTTACATCAACCCCCTCGCCCTGGGACCGCACCCTCGCCTCCTCGGGAGGCCAACCTGATTCCCACGGTATCCCAGCCGGATTCAAAGTGCCCCACCCGCTCCCTGACAGGACCCCCCCCCCCCCCCGCAACCCCCTACAGCACACTCTTCTCCCGATTCAAACACAGCCTTCCCTCCCGCCCCGTTCCGACCCCTCACTCCTCCCCTGCCACCCAGGCCCCTCCGCTCCCCACTTCCCGAGTCCACTGTATTTTATCTCCTTCCCCCTGTGACCAGCCTGGGCCCGCGCCCCCTGAGCACCGCCCTGCCCCGATCTCCCCATCATCCGCCCGCTCCCTGCGGCGAGGAGGATCGCCCGGTGCCCAGATGTGCTTCGGCCCTTCTCCCGCGGTATCACCGAGGCATCCTCACGGGGGACCTGTGTCAAGCATATGTTTATTCTACCCCAAATGTTCTTCTTCTCTTTTAAAAATGCACCGTTCTTGCCGAAACCGGTGTGGCTCAGTGGACAGAGCATCGGCCCGTGGACTGAAGGGTCCCAGGTTCGATACCGGTGGGGGGGTGTGCAGGAGGCAGCTGGTCGATGTCTCTCTCTCATCGGTGTTTCTAGCTCTCTATCCCTCTCCCTTACTCTCTGTAAAAAAATCAATAAAATATATTAAAAAATATATATATATATAAATATAAATATATATATATATATATATATATATATATATATATATATATTTAAATACACTGTTCTTGATGTCAGAGAGGAAGGGAGAGGGAGAGAGAGAGAGAAACATCCATGATGAAGAGAGACTCATGGATGGGGCTGCCTCCCACACGCCCCCTCCTGGGGATCGAGCCCACAACCAGGGCACGTGCCCAGACAGGGAATCGAACCGGTGACCTCCTGGTTCAAGGGTTGATGCTCAAGCACTGAGCCACGCCGGCCGGGCTAGTCTAATACTCTCAGTCCCCCTTGGAAGCGAGGGGAAAGTGAGGCACAGGGAGGATACGGGGCCTGCCCCCGGCCTCACATTCGGTGACGAGACGGTTGGGGACCGGGAGCTGAGGGCTTCCCTAGGGCATGGCGCTGCCCCCTTTGGTGAGCTCTGCCAGGAGGGCTTCCTCGGCTCTCGCCAGTCCGGGTCCCACCTTCTGTCTCAGCCGTGCCAGGCCAATGGGGTGGTGGGGCAGCAATCCCCACCGCCTCCCACCAATGTCATCATGAAGCCTCAGCTCAGACACCTGTCCTCCTCCAGAGCACTCTCCCCAGCTCCCCTCCTCCGCGGGAGCCTTCACCACCCCCAGCTGACGGCCACCTTTTTTTTCTTTAAGAAATATTCCTTTATTTGCTTATTTACTTGTTTATTTATTATTGACTTCAGAGAGGAAGGGAAAAGGGGAGAGAAACATCAAGGATGAGAGAGCATCAGGCATCAGCTGCCTCCCGCACGCCCCCTACTGGGGACGGAGCCTGCAGCCCCGCATGTGCCCTTGACCATGCAGTGGAACCCAGGAGCCTTCCCTCCGCAGGCCGGCGCTCTATCCACTGAGCCACACCGGCCAGGGTGGTGGTCACCTGTTCGAGGCCTGCCTGGCTGTGTCTGCCTTCCCGGGGCCTCACATGGGGCAGGTGCCCCTCGGTCTGCCACCGTCCATGCTCCACGCAGCTCTAAGAGACCCGGATGGCCTGGCCGGCGTGGCTCCGTGGTTGAGCATCGACCCCATGAGCCAAAAGGTCTCCGTTTGATTCCTGGTGAGGGCACAGGCTCGGGTTGTGGGCCCCGTTCGTCCCCTCATTCTTCTTAGGACCGATGGATGGGGACGTCATGCCTGGTCACAGGCAAACAAAGGGCGTGCTGGGAATCCTATCAGCAGGGACCTGATCCTCCCCTTTTCTGGAAGGTTCTGAGTTCTCCCATTTTGCCAGGAGACCCCTCTCACTGCCTGGAAGGGCCCGGGAAAGGCGGTCCGGAAAACCTCCTATCAGCCCGGAGCCCATTTGGCCCTCATTTTCAGGCCGGGTTTGTTCCGAACTCCGGCCCAGGCCAGGGTTCCCCCCCCCCCCCCCCCGAGAAGGACCCCATCCCGGCCCCCGCCTTCCTGCCCATGTCAGAGCAATTCCCCCGCCACCTTGTCACGGGCCCGCGGTGCCGCCGATATTGGTTGCAGATGACGGCAATTAGGGGCCGACTCTCCCTGGCTCCTGGTTAGGGCGCGGAGACGGGGCTACAGCTATTTTAAGATTTTAAGCAGATTTATACGCCGCGCTTCAAAGACGGCCGGCCAGCGAGGAAAATATGGTAACTGTTGCTTTAAATTATGGCTATCATTACTTCAAAAGGAGATTCAATCAGAAACCACTGAAGACTAAAACTATTTACATCTCCTGACACTTAAAAGCAAGCGAGCAGTTTCAGCCTGTCAGCCCCGGACATCTCGGCTGCGAGGAGACGGGCACCTCGCTGGCCTGCAAAAGGAAAACATTTCGGAGGGGGCAGGGATTAAGGGCGGATCTTGGGGGACCTCCCTCTTGGAGAGCTCTCTCTCTCTCTCTCTCTCTCTCTCAGGCAGACCATTCTGCACAGATCTGCAGGCGGCAGGCGCCAAGCCCCTCCGAACCCCTGCTCTCCCCACGATAAGAGGCCCGGCTGCCCTTTCGGTCTGGCCTCTGGCCTCCAGGCCCCGGCCCCGGCGGGGATCCTGTCGCATCCCATTAATTCGAGTCGCAGGGCAGGCCTGTCCCCCGCTGCTCCTGGGCTCGCCAGCTCGGCCGGACGGGAGGGCTGGGTTTTGTATCGATCGGAATCAGGGGCCAGACAGCGGTCAGCAGCGTGGGCTCTGCAGACAGACGTCTCCCCGGGTTAGAGTGCGGGCTGTTTTAATCGACTCGCTGTGTGACCCTGGGCCAGCCACTTAACCTCTCTGAGGCTCGGCTTCCTCACCGGTGACATCGGGGCGGTTCGAGGCCCCGCATCGGAGGATGGCTGAGAAGTGCAGGTGAGATGGTGTGCACAGAGCCGGGGCAGCTGTAAACGCTGCCGCCCATAAGCCCTCCGCTGTGGGAGCAGCTTAACACAACAGGACTTTGTTTATTGATCACGTCACCAGTCAAGGCAGGCGGTTCTAGTGGGCAGGCAGCTTTTGTCCCGGTGATGACCTGGGACCCAGGATCCCGGCATCCTGAGCCGGTGCCATCTCCTCAAGCCTCAGACCTCCGGAAGGGGAAGGGGCAGAGTGCCCCTGCGGTCCGGAGGGCACAGGCCAGGTAAAGCAGCTGTCCCCTGGCCCTGGGCATTAGCCTCCAAGAAGCCTTCCTTTACCCCCTAATCTGCATCAGATGTCCCCTCCCCACCCTCCACCCCCCAATCCCGCCACACACACACACACACACACACACACACACACACAGCACTGGGGCTTATCCGTAGACGTCACATCTGCTGGGATGTAATTGTGTAGGCAGAGCCAGGGCCTCTGCGGTTCACAGAAGACCGTAGCACCCAGAACACGGGGCAGGGGTGGAGTGGGAGGAAAGGGGTTCAGTAAGTGTTGGTGGAAGGACTGAGCAGTGACCTTGGAGCCCTGCCCCTCCCAGCACAAGGCAGGCACAGCCTAGGGCAGGCCACTGAACTGGTGCTTAGCAAATGCTGCTAATCTAGAAAAGAGATAGATGGATGTTCTCCATAACGAGGCTAGCCCCGGAGCCCCTGGGCCAGATCCAGCCCACCACCTGGCTTTGCAAATAAAGTTTTATTGGAACACAGATGCCTATGCACACAAGGGATGCTGGGAAATGTAGTCTCTGGCTGAGTGCCTCCCTCCCAAGGAGAACTGCCCATCATGCCTGGAGGAGGTCAAAGCGTTGTCGGGCAGGCAGCTGCCACCTGCCACGAGCACTGAGTGTGCGGTCATTGGTGCATGTTCATCTTATTGTAACTCTTTCCCTAACGCAGTCTCGTAGCCACACAGATGTGACTTACACAAGGTCATGGGTAGTTTGCACCAGAAATGGCATTGGAAAGGACCTCTCTTGGCCTCTGAGCCACCCGGGGAGCGGGGAGGAAGGATAAGAAGTCCCTTCTCCGGGCTGCTTGCTCTCCATGGGCAGGGACTTTACAGGTTCAATCGCAGGTGTGAGGGAGCCAGGATTTCACGGCTGCTGCCAATTTTGCAGCCAGGGGGAGGGTCAGCCTTGCTTTCCTCCCCTGCCTGGGTTCTGGAAGCAGACCTGCCCCACCTGCACTGCTCCTTCTGAGCCCCTAGCCCAGCGTACCCCTCCCCCTCACGCTCCACAGCCCACTTCCAGGAAGAAAGAGCCGCAGCGGGCTCCATGGCTGGGCCGGGAGTCGGCGTGGGAGTTGGTCCCTGCCCATCGCAGACGAGAAGCTGTCAGTAAAGGCACCTTCCCTCTGCCCTGACCCGTGGCCCACTCTGCCTCCAGCCTGGGGCGGCTGGGGCGGGTTCCCGGGTGTCCGGGGCCCACCCCAGCCCCTCCCTTACCAGCCAGGCCGTGGGCGCCCTGGGCAAGCACGCACAGGCCGCGTGGCCTGAAGGAGGGCCCGGGCAGGGCGGGGGAGGGCAGGAGAGTGAGGTGGATGCTGGGTGACTGGGCAGTCACGTCCCTCTCCAGGTTCCTGCTGCCCCTCCTGGGCCCTGGATGCGACATCCCTGTTCTGTCCGCCTTGTGGGGGTGTAGAGGGCGGGGGCAAACTCTCTCTCTTCTGGACGCTGATCACCATGTCCTCCCCTAGTCCCTTCGGGCCTGGAGGTGGCCACAGCTCCGCTGCCATCCCGTGGGTTTCTCCACACCCTGCCCACCTCTTGGCAAGTGCCTTGGACGGCCTTCTCAAATGACTCCATTTGCTGCCGAGGGCCTGCCTGCTGACCTAGCATCAACATGGTCAGACCCTGTTCCCACCACAGTCCCCACTGCTGGAGGACCCCTTCCGGCCTCATCAGAGAGCTGGCTGGGAAATGCACCCCATTCCGACAGGGCTTGGGGAGAGACCAGGAGCCCCCTTTCCCCCACCAGGTGGCCGGGAACCCCAGACATTCAAGGGAAGCCGGCCCTGTGAGTTCCTTATATCCGCAGATCTTTCTAGAGGGGTGCTGAGAGTGTCCCAGCCTCGGCGAGCACGGGGAGGGGCAGGTCGGGCCAAGGCTGGAGGAGGCAGCTCGCGGTTACCTAACCTGCTTCCACCCCCGGGGCATTCTCCCTTTTCCAAGGGCTCATAAATACTCGCCCGGTTCTGGAGGAAGTGGTGACAAACACCACCGCTCTCCACCGCGAGCACTTTGCACCGGACAGTCCTCCGGATGGGCCGCGGAGGGCTTAAAAGATTGCTGACATTTTCCGTCATGTGTCTTTTCAATAGAGGTAACCATCACTTTAAGCAAATCGTCCCGGAGCCTGGAACATAGCAGTAAGTGATCTAATTAGCGCCGGCTGTAATTTAGAAAGGTTCATTATGTCACAGACGCCGCTACTCCTGGGTACCACCAGAGGACTCATGTGCAGCCCCTGACATGATTTTTCTCATGAACGCACATCATGGCGCCCACCCAACTGGTGCGGGGCCTCAGGGCGACAGGACACAGAGGAAACTCCAGCTTTCCTGGAAAACAACATTCCAAGACAGCAACAAACAAGGGGGCAAATACAATAGTTCAAGGAAAGCCGGTTTTGACTAGAGCAACTCTGGACCCTTCGACTCTGCTACCCAATGCCAAATGAACCACCTGGGACAAACGTCACACAAATAAAACATGCCGTCAATGGAACCACCGACACAACACTGGTCATCGTGTTCCTGGGGCCGGCTGCTCTCCACCTGAGTTTTCCCCCTTTTCCTTCTGGGTAGCAGCTGGACTACATTTCCCAGGCTGCCTTGCAGTAAGGGTAAGCCATGTGACCGAGTTCTGGCCAATGAGATGTGAACAGAGGTGATGTGCATCACTGCCAAACCTGGTATATCAAACCTATAGTATAGCAGCATGGTTGAGCCACATGCGGCTCTTGGGCCCCCTGAGTGTGGCTCTTCCACAAAATACCACGGCCTGGGCGAGTCTGTGTTGAAGAAGCGGCGTTAGAAGAAGTTTAAGTTTAAAAAATGTGGCTCTCCAAAGAAATTTCACTCGTTGTCCTGTTGATATTTGGCTCTGTGGACTAACGAGTTCACCGACCACTGGTCTAGCACTATACTCCACGTTTTCTCTTGCCTCGGCTTACTGTCAGAACACAGAGATATTTGGGGCGGGGCAAGCGGGGTGGAGGGGAGGTGCAAGAGAGGGCTTGACAGGTGCAGCGATGGTGATGATGAAAAGAACCTGGACTCAGGTTCATAGCTCGGGAGAGAGAGTCCTCACCTGCCCACAGGTCATGGATGAAAACCCTGGACTGTGTGTGAAGCCGGTAAGCACCATGCATTGTCTTCGACAGCAATAGGTAGACCCTAGTGTATGCCTACGGGCGTCCCCACTAAAGTGTTGTTTCCCGGGCCCACCAGCCGACATCTTTAGGAGCTCTGTATTCTGTAGCGTGTGCTGGAAAAGCAATGGGTTTCTTTTGCAGTCTCCTAAACCTTTTTAAGACAATTACAGAATCGTACCCCCCTTCAAAACGTCCAACGCACAAACGGAAACTACGAGGAGCGCCAGAACCCTTCCGGCTGGATCCGGATAGCAGGTGTGACTACAGTGCCAGCCCCTCGAGTTGTTTTGCTTCTGACTTAGGTGGGAACCCATCACTGGGGCTAGACGGATGGGCTGCTCTGATTGGCCAGACCTGGGTCACCTGTCCCATCCCTAGCCTCAGAGCAGAGCCGCTCCCCCAGACCAAATGGGCTGGGAGTAGGGAAGAGATGGTTTCTCAAGGGAAATGATGATGCTGTACCCAAAGGAGGGACGCCTGGAGGCGGGGCTGGGGAAAGCTGGGCATCCCTTAGACGCATTCGGAGGAGGCCCCTACAAGGTGAGGAACGTTGCCAAGATCCAATAGCTGGGAAGGGCACAGGACGTTCCCTCCCCATCCCCCCCACGGTAGCCCAGGACAGCGATGCCAGCCGCTGCGGGTGATGACAACCACGGAGGAACCGCATCCCCTAATGCACGGACCATCAGCCCATCAGTGGTCCAGCAGCGGCGGAGGGATGTGTAAGAGGCCATTCATCTCATTAATAACTGGGCCGCTGCCACCCTAAGTGGTTGGGCGCTGTTAACTGCGAGTGTGTGTCTTTTAATGTAAAGGAACTGACTCCCATTAGCTGTCTCCTCCTCGGAAAATATGGCCGAGTAAAAGGCCCGGGCTCCCGGAGCCGGGAGGAGCCCCTGGCGTTCGCAGCCCTCTTAAGAGCTTACCGCTGTGGCCAAGTTCGTCCCCAGCATGAGCGCTGAAGGCCGGGACCCGTCTTTGCTGGAGGAAACGCCGAGGGAGAATCCCACAGACACTGCTGGGCCCGCGGGGCACTCGGTTCTGTCCCAGATCCGCGTGCCAGTGTTGTCTAGCTCAGTGGTCAGCAAACTGCGGCTCGAGTGGCCCGGTGTCTGTGACATAATGAACCTTTCTAAACACCACGGCCTGGGCGAGTCTATGTTGAAGAAGCAGTGTTAGAAGAAGTTTACCTTTAAAAACTTTGGCTCTCCAAAGAAATTTCGATCCTTGTGCTGTCGGTATTTGGCTCTGTGGACTGATGAGTTTGCCGACCACTGGTCTTAGCTCATGGCATGAGGGTCTGGGTGGGAAGCAAGACCTCTCAGGGGACAGTTCCTGGCGGCAGTGTTACCTGCACTGGGCACGTGCCCTCTTTGTGCTTCTCGAAGGAAGGCATGATTTCGGGGAGGCAGCTGTGTTCCGGTTTTGTTCAATGTTTTGATGGTTCCCGAGAGGTAAATTGGTCCTATGGAATAACTGTGTCCTCCCACAGTATGCATGTCAAAGCCCTACCAGTGGAGATGGGGCCTCCCCGCCACCCCCCTCCACTTGGCTATCTCCCCCCGAGCGCCCGCCCACGGGGTTGAGGCAGAGAGTGGTGGGGCCTCTGCTCTGCCAGCCCCTCTCTCTGCAGGGCTCCGGAGCTGAGCCTCCTCCTCCCGGGGACGCACCGGCCTCGCCGCCTCTGGCAAGCGGCCTCTAAGCCGCCTTTACGTCCTTATCAGAGCTCCGCGCAGGCCCAGGGGCCAGGCCTCCTTCACTCAATGACCGTCTTTGCGGGACACCAACGCTTGCTTCTGAAAGCCGCGCCGGGCGCGGATAGAGACACTCGCATGGCACAGGTTCAGAGCTAAATCCTCCTCTGATACCGTCAGCCTCTCCCTGCCAAGCTGGCACCGCCGGCCCAGAAAGCCGAAATTAAATTAAACAGGATATTAATACCCGGTCGTTACGGAAATGATCTTTCTTTCTTTCCTTTCTCTTTCTTTCTTTCTTTCTTTCTTTTGGTTCCTCTCTCTTTCAGTGCCATAGCCAACAAAGGCATCCCGGCTGGCTTGGCTCAACCAGCTGGGCCCAGGGTTTTTGAGAGCAAAACACCAGTGTGATTCTTTCAGAAGAAGAGGATTCCACCGGGGCCCTTCTGGACCCCCAGCCAGCACCCCAAACCCAGGCCTGGGCAGCTCCCCTCTGTTCCTCTGAAAGGCAGTCTTTTTCATCTCTCCGATGGAGAGGGAACTGAATCTCAGTTAAAGCGGCATTTATAGGTGGGGATTTTTCTTCTCAATTTTCTCAATTTAAAAAATTAGAAAGACATTACTTTGCTTCAGGTGGTTTGCCTCAGTGGATGAATGTCAGCCTGGGGACTGAAGGATCATGGTTCAATTCCTGGTCAAGGGACGCATGCCTGGGTTATAGGGTTCATTCCCAGTAGAGGGTGTGCAGGATGCTGATGATCAATGATTCTCTCTCATCATTGATGTTTCTATATATATCTCTCTCTATCCCTTCCTTTCTGAGATCAACAAAAATTTATTTTTTAGCCAAAGGTAGTAGAAGCAATTCCCTCAGTCAATATCCTCGTAGTCTTAAGAAAACAAACTCCTTTGTCCATCTCCCTCCCTCCCTCACCTGCCAGCCTCCACTGTGCCGGGTGGGTACCCCCAGTCACCCCATCTTGGCAAAGTCTCAGGGAAGTCCTAAACGGTTGCCTCCCCGGGGGTGGGGGGTGGGGGTTCCCGTGGAGGCTGGAGGAGGGGCGCCCCTCGGATGGGCCAGACACGTCCTTGGCATCACGTCCCGGGCACTGGAAGCTGGGACCCTTATCCTGAACTCATGTGCCTGTGTCCGGGCCCCATGCTGAGGGGTGCAGAGGTGCCCCCGTGTGCGGGAGGCGGAGGGCAGAGCATGGTTCCCTGGCTTCTGTATCTGCAGTTGAGCTCAGCCCGGCCGTGTGTCTTCTCGCCTCTGACAGCCTCCTGGCAGGGAACCCCGCGGAACGGAGACCAGCGGAGAGACTGACCCCCCCCCCCCCCCATCTATCAGTCCCGTACAGTCTCACAAGCAATTATGCGATTGCAACAAGCGCTGTCAGAGGGGCAGGCTGTGGCCACGGGCCATGGCTCCCCGCGCCCGACACCCAGCCATCTTTGAGGGTGGGGCAGTCAATTATCCCCTCCTTATTGGCTGTGGGTGCCACGGTCTTTACGACAGTGTGAGGGTCAATTAGCATAGCCCCTCTTTAGTAGACAGAATTACCAGAGGCCTAAGGCACAGAATTCATACAAGAGTGGGCCTTTCTTTCCCAGGCTGCTGGCACGGGCTTCCTCCAGGCACCGGGACCTGGGCTTCTCTCCAGAAGACCACAGCAGGCCACCCAGGACCTAGGCTTCATCTGGAAGGCCGTCCAGTCTAATGAGCATATTAACATATTACACTTATTATTATAGATGATTGTTGTTGTTATTTTTATTGTTATTCTTCTTCTTTAACTCTCCCAGCTTAGCAGTGGCCATCAGTAACCAATCCCCAAGCAGCCCCTGAGATGCACCAAGAGATCTGAGCTGCCTGCCACTCTCCCACCCGGGCATGAGCTGGCGAGCACCAGATTGTTCGAAGGTTCCTTCCTCTCCCCCCCGGCCACATCTGGGCCCAAGGACTCTCACCGGATGCGCTGCAGCCTCCCACTCCCCACCACTACTGTGGCCCCCGTAATCGCTACCACAGGCCTCCCCCCGCCCCCACAGGTAGCCCCAGCGAGCAGAGTCAAAATGAAGCAAAACTGCAAACTGGCGACTACCCTTCTCTCTCCATTCCCCCCCACCCCCCCCAACCCCGCGTTGGCAGGCAGACGGCGCGAGCAGGATGCAGGGAGTTAATTTGGGGCGCTCCTCCCCCCGGTAGCCCCCGGCTCCCCGCGTCTCTGTCCTTTGTGCGCGTCTCATAAAATAAATTCTGAATATCAATAAAGCCCGCCCTATTTTTCTTGGCAGGCCCCGGCCCCGCTCCATCCTTCGAGTGAGGGAGTCGGGCCACAGACAGATCACTTTTCCGAGGCGCATTGATGTGGTGCCACGAGGGCTGCACATGATTTGCTAAAATGCTCCAAAAGGTATTCAGATTTCTTTAAGGGAGAAATTCAATTTATGTGCATTTAGATTACAATGTCTGTCAGGAAGAAAGGCCATAATCACCAGCATATTTCAGATTTACATTTTCTTCTGTACATGAGGTAATGGCATTAGAGGGAAGCGGCGGGGCGTGGGGTGGAGCGGGACGCATGGTCCTATTTTCCTCGCCGCTGAGAGCGGGTGTTTGAAGTTCTGGGGGAAGCATATGTTAGCATATGTTAGGGAAATACCGGGAACAGGAGGCGGGCGGCGGGGAGTTTAAAGCATTTGTCTTTCCGCTTGGCCTCTCCACGTGGGGCACAGATAGGCCATTTCTCTGCGCCCGGACCCCTCGGGAAGCGCTGGGGAGGGTGTGCCGGCACCTGACACGGGGTCAGGAACAGAGTCCCGCCAAAAGGGATGCGTCCCCAGGGAGCTGTCTGTCCTCTCCCAAGCTGGGATGCTCAGAGAGCCACTGGAGGATGATGGCAAAGGTCCATGTCTTCTTTTTACTTTTTAACATACGCATTTATTTTTATTGACTTCAGAGAGGAAGGGAGAGGGCGAGAGAGATAGAAACATCAACGATGAGAGAGAATCATCGATCGGCTGCCTCCTGCAAGCCCCCGCACTGGGGATCAATCCCACAACCTGGGCATGTGCCCTGACCTGGAATCAAACCAGTGGACCTCCCGGTTCATAGGTCAACATGCAACCACTGAGCAACACGGGCCGGGCAGAAAAGGTCTTGGTGGTAGAGGTGGTTACGGGGGGTCTATGAGTTTGTCAAGACTCATGGAGATGCACGCTGAACATGGGGGCGTTTTCTTGTCTGTATATTACACCTCACTTAAGTGATTAAGAATTTAAAGGAAAAACAGGCGAGTCAGAAGATAGAGGTGTGTGGCGGGGCCGACCTGGAGAAGGCGGCGGAGGCTTAAGAAGGGCTGTTCTGCTGCCCCCCACCCCCATCCCCAAAGAAACCCGTGCCAAGCTACCCACCCACCTGGAGTTCGCGTCCCCCAGCAGCCACGTGGGCCTCATGGCGTCTCTCCTCTGTGACCAGAAGATGAACTGGAGTTTGTGAAAGTCTTTTTTTTTTTTTTTTTTTAAATGAGGGGGAGCATGATTATGGGGGGCTCCTTCCTCCCTCTCATGGAGCCACGTGCTCTCTCTGGTGTCCGAGACTCCCGGGCCTTCCCATCTGGGGCCCCCGACAATGGCCTTGTCTTTGCTGTATCCGGTTTCTCTCTGAAGTCCAGCCAGGTGCCCCCGAAGACGGAGGCTGCTTCCTGGTGCATTTCCATGTCCAAGTGCCCAGCGGGTCCCGGACGAGTTATAAGCAGGAGTGACGGCCGCCCCCGCCCCCTGGCTGTGGACCCTCTGCTTTCCTGTCCCCCTGCCAGGGCGGAACGAACACAGGCCCGCAGAGACCATCCGGAGCAGAGCGGGGCCGCCTGGCTCGTCACTGACCCCCAACCCCAAGGCCCTGGGGCACGGGCAGGCGGGGTGGCGGGTCTGGACCCCCTGCAGGTGGGCCTGGCTCCAGGACACGCACCTTCTCCCCGGCTCCGTCCTCGCGTCTCAAGACGCCTTCCGTCCCCATTGCAACAGCGGGCGGGACACCCCCTGACCGACTGTACCTCCCTCCACCCCCCTCCTCCCTGCCCGCCGTTCAAGAACGAAAATGTCTGAGAGAATCAGCTGGATGTCCAAGCACGGACACCCACACGCCTGGAAGGCTCCTGCGGGTGATGGCGGGAGCAGAGAGCACGCTGGGACAGAACGCGGCCTGCCACACCGAGTCCTCATCAGTTGGCCGTGTTGCTGTTTTTGGACGGGAGCACACCCTCCATGCGTGGTTAGGGCGGAGCTGGTTCTGCCCCGAGACCTCCGGATCCACACACACAGGGGCCTGGCCACGGACCCTTTCTCTGCGTGTAACTGCTGACGTTCCCTTGGGAACATATCTCCGCCCGTGCCATCCCGGGCCACTGGGCCAGCCCCCGGCGGGCTCAGGCACCCACCGGTCACTCGGAAGAGGGGCTGCGGACCCCAAGAGTCTTGTCACGGCTGCTCAGGGGAGGGAGAGAGGACCTGGGCACTTGTTAGCAATGGGGAACTTCAGACCCACTGAGTCAGAAGCCGGGAGGGGAGTTATGACCGAGCATCCCACCCGGCCGTGCCCGCCTGGCCCGTCGCTGGGGCCCGCCTCCGGGTCTCCCTCCGGGTGGCCTCTCCTGGTTGCCACCCACACGGAGCCTCTGAGCAGCCTGACCCTCGCTGTTGAGAAGCGACAACGCATTTTCTAGAAGAAAGATCCAGGGCTTCTCCTTCTGTCCTTCCTCGTGAGTGAAGATGCTTGGTAATCATCCCTGACTGGCTTGACGCCGTGGCCAGCAGCCGGTCGGGAAGCACGTGTCTTTCACTGGCCCTTCATGGCGATGGTCCTCACGGTCGGACATGACCTTGAGATGTCCTTTCCCAGCGTTCCAGAGCCCAGTGGACTTGCCCTCTGCAGCTGACTCCCTGTGGCCCAGAGTAACAAGCCACCGAGCAGTGGGGATGCCCTGGAGACAGGCCCTGTGGTGGGAGGGCGGGATGGGCAGTCACAGGAGGCGACAATGCACAGGAGGCCAACAGCGGTGCAGCCGGCACAGGTCAGTGGCCGGGGGAGGCCGGGTCCCCTGCCAGTGTCCAAAGGACCACGTGTTCCGGCTGTAAACGGGCGGTTGTGACCGTCACCATTGACGATGAAAAGGAAGTGCATGCCCCTAGAGTAGGGGTGTCGAACTCAATCAGAGAAGGGGCCAAAATCTAAAATCCAGCCTAAATCGCGGGCCGAATGGTTTACTGAACAGTCATAAACTGACAATGTCATAAACTGACAGCGGAGTGCAGTGATGACAGCGCGGTGCGGGCCACATTGCAAGGCCTGGCGGGCTAGATTTGGCCCGCGGGCCGTGTGTTTGACACATGTGCCCTAGACCGACGCTCCGGAATGGAGAGCATCTGTTTTGGAAACGTCAGACAAAAACGGAGTACCGTCTTCCCATCGCTTACCAGAACTGGGGAGAGGACACAGTACCAGCGGATGGTACCCTCACGGTTCGAGTCCCTCACAGAGGTGGGTAAGGCATGGAGGGGGGAGGGGCGGGGGAAAAATACCCGACCCCACAAAAATGCACAGAGGCCCCGGACGCAGCCCAGATCCCCCGGTGGCCCCCCCAGATACCCCTGATGCCCCCCATCTTGCGCCCAGGTTGGCACCCCCTTGCACCTCCTTTGCGGCCAGCTTTGAGCTGACCTCTGAGGCCCGGCCAGAAGGCGGGAGGAGACGGGCGAGGCCTCGATAATGAGCCACTGGTTTCTGGTTTGCTATTTACACTGCGCTCCGGGAGAGAAAACAAGTCTTCCAACTGCAGCCCTCCAATTTCTACTATTTATCCAAGATTACACTTCTAATCCCATAATAAAACCCCGCTCCTGCCCGGAGAGCGGCCTGATTGCCTGCAGATGTGCCCCGACCCCACAGCTGCACGCCCGCCACGGCCACAGGCGGCTCACCTACCCACGGAACTACCCACGGGGAAGCTTTCCGTGGGAAATCACATACCGGGGAGGGTCCGGGGAGATGATGGGGACCGAGCCACCCGGCCCCACCCCACCCAGCTGTGCTGCTGCCTGAGACAGCGGCCGTGTGTGTGTGTGTGTGTGTGTGTGTGTGTGCCTGGCTTCGGGGAACACCTTGTGGGCCCGTGAAGTTTGGCCCGGACCGCGTGCCGTCGCTGACACGTGAAAATGAAATGCTCTCCTAATGGGGCCTGGCACGGCATCAGGAAAATACCTCATCTGAATTTTTATCCCGCTCGCTGGCAAACGACGTGCGGCCCGGCCTTTCTCCGGCTGCGTCTGCTCCCTCTCCGAGGGCAGCAGAGATTCCCCACTTTGCTCGTTTCTCTGGGGGCCGTGCAGCAGGAGGGCTCAGCACTGGGATCGGGGGGCACCGGCGATGCCCACCTGCCCGGGGCCCAGCCCTGGGGATCGCAGGGCCTCCCCGGCCGTGATGCGTCCCTCCGTCTGCTGCTCGAAGACGTAACTCAATCGCCGCGCCCGCCCGGCGGTCTGTTTATTATCACTGCTGATAGACGGGTTCATCAGATCCCGGACGGGCCTGCATTTTTTATCCCGCTGGGCTCCCTGACACGGGAGCCACGGGGGACTTTGCATCCTGGGTTTCCTGGCCGGCCCTTGTGGGCTCGATCCCCAGTGTGGGGCCTGTAGGAGGCAGCCCATCAATGATTCTCTCTCATCGTTGATATTTCTATCTCTCTCTCCCTCTCCCTTACTCTCTGAAGTCGATATATATATATGGTGCTTCCTGTGTGGCCACACTTCCTCCTTCATCTAGTTGCTTTCTCCCCCACAGTCATGGCCTTCCAATGGAGCCGAGTGTGCAGAAGGGCAGCGGGCCTGGGGCAGAGCCAGTCAGAGGTCCAGGCCTGGGCGCCTCTGGTATCCAGACCAGATGGACCCCGCAAGATGAGGCTACAGGTTCCAAGTCACTTCCTCGGGGCTGGCCGGGCGTCCGGGCAGCAGGCGGACACGCATGTTTCCGACACATGGCAGTGACCCGCTCGCTTCCAAGAACGGAAGTGATCCAGAAAGCCCCTGGCTGCCGCCCAGCGCTGGCCCCGGGAAGCCTGCCTGTTGGGGGAGCGGGAGGCCGGTCCTGCTTCGGGGCAATGAGGGCTGAGGGGACCCGTGAGGGGTGGGGTCTGTGCTCCCCCAGCGGCCCCTCAGCTGGCCTCACGGAGGCGGGGAGGCACAGTGAGAAGTCGTCAGCCCCTGGCTCCAGCCGCTGCGGCCGGTGACGGGCGGGGAGGCTGAGCTGGAGGCTGAGGGGAGATACACACGGCCAGTGGGTGTGTGTGGGGGGCCGGCTGCCTGCAGCACAAGCCCAAAGGGGCAGCCAGACCGGGTCCCCCTGTGCAATCCCACCAGCAGTGCTCCGTGTTCCAGTTCCTCCACATCCTTGTCAGCACCCGTGTTGGATGTGTGTGTGTGTGTGTGTGTGTGTTGAGTGTGATTACTGGGTATGCATGTTTAGCGTGTGTATGTGTGATGGGCACACATGCGTGTGTATGCAAATGTGTGGTGTGCGTTTATGTGTTGTGCATTGGTTTTGTGTGTTGTGTGTATGTGTGTGTTGTGTGTGCGATGTGTGTTGTGTGGTATATGTGTGTGTTGTGTGTGTGCATGTGTTTACAAAGCCATCCTGACATGGAGGAGGTGACACCTCACTGCAGTTTGGACACGCCCTGACGATCCTGATAGCACCCTGCCGTGTGCCCATTGGCAGTGCTACCCCTGTTCCCTGCGCACCGCTCACACGGCTGAGATGTGGACACAGCCCCAGCTCCCCTCATGGTGGACGGAGGACGGTGTGCCGCAGACACACAGCGGAACAGCACACGGCCTGACAGGGAGGCAGTCTGCGCCCGCGGCAGCACGGGTGGAGGCTGAGGACGGGGTGCTAAGGGGAATCCGCCCGGTGCAGACAGGCATGATCCCACCTCCACGAGGCATATACAGCTCCCAGTCCGCAAAACCAGACTGCAGGGGGTTACCAGGCTGGGGAGCGGGGGGGCCGGGGGGCGGGTGGGGGGAGGAGCTATTGCATCAAGGTAAGCAAGACGGAAAAGCCCGGAGACCCCTCACACCATGGCACCGCTGGACAACAGCAGCACGGCCCCTGCTCTCAGGCCTCCTGCTCTTAGCCCAATAACACGGTTTGAAGGACCGCCCTTACTCAGCTGTTAAAGACCATGCCGTTATTCAGCAAGTCAAAACCATTTCTGTTTGTCTAGCTTTAAAAAGCACAGCAGCAGCACACCGCTCTTTCCAGACCATAACCTTCCTAACGGCGGGACGGTGTATGTTCCGTCCGTCTCTGTATGCCCAGCGCCCGGCACCGAAACCCGGATGAAGCGGATGGATGACTCGCCGCCTGAGGTCGGTGCTGTCTTCGCCGCATCGAGGAAACTTCAACGGGGGAGGATTTAGATCCTGCTTTGTGGGAGTTAGTTAAGGATTTGCTTAGCTATCTGTTTTGGCAAGATTAAAATCTCTGCAGTCCCAGCGTGTTCACTCAATCGATTTTCCAACCAGGCTGCAGAGACAACAGAATTAACTCCGACCACAGCAGTCACTGCAGGCCCAGCCCCGCTGCTCCTAGTCCCGGCTCCGCGGGCAGGTAGCTAATGTATGAGGCTGCTTCCTTTTCTGCCACCCTTCCCCCCCCCCCCCCGACCGCCAGAGGGTGGAGGGCTAGTGGTTGTAGGAGTCCATCCTGCATCCTTCAGCCCAGCCCAGTACCCAAACAACCCAGCACCCAGACAGCCCAGCACCCAGACAGCCCAGCACCCAGGCAGCCCAGCACCCAGTCAGCCCGGCACCCAGGCAGCCCAGCACTCAGACAGCCCAGCACCCAGACAGCCCAGCACCCAGTCAGCCCGGCACCCAGGCAGCCCGGCACCCAGGCAGCCCGGCACCCAGACAGCCCGGCACCCAGGCAGCCCCGCACCCAGGCAGCCGGGCACCCAGACAGCCCGGCACCCAGACAGCCTGGCACCCAGACAGTCCGGCACCCATACAGCCCGGCACCCAGACAGCCCAGCACCCAGACAGCCCTGCACCCAGGCAGCCGGGCACCCAGGCAGCCCAGCACCCAGACAGCCCTGCACCCAGGCAGCCCAACACCCAGGCAGCCCGACACCCAGGCAGCTGGGCAACCAGACAGCCCAGCACCAGACAGCCCAGCACCCAGGCAGCCTGGCACCCAGGCAGCCCAGCACCCAGACAGCCCAGCACCAGACAGCGCCGCAGCCGGATGAGAGAGCCGCAACCAGGCTTCCTGCCCGCCCCTCACGGAGGGCTGGGGATCATGGCGTCTCTGTGGGCGCCTGCTTCCTCGCCAGCCCCTGTCCCCAGCCCCACCTGGGCTCGCTGTGTGAAAAACGACCTGGAATCGCAACCGTACCAGCGAGGGAGCGATGATCACATTTGTCCCCGCGACCAAGGCCATGGATGCCTCTGTGGTTGGCAGAGGGGAGGGGCGGGAGGGACGTGATGGAGCCGATCGGCAATCAATGGCGGGAAGGTGACCTGACACCGCAGTCTTCTGCGATCGTAATCAATATCCCCCCGGCTTCCTGGAGCCCCTCCCCGCCCATGCCCAGGCCCCTCCATCTCCATGGAGCCTGTCCCGGCATAAACGCCTTAAATACATCGCGGGAGGAGGACACTCGGCTCTGCGTGCAGGCCGCGTCCCCGTTAACAGGGCCTCTCCCACGGACAGAGTCTCCGATGGCAGAATCTGCCGCGGTGAGTGCAAACTCTCTTCTCATTCCCGGCGGGCGAGGGGTTCTGTGTGTGTGATTTGCCGGGCTGGTTTCTGGGCACCCTGCCTGCCCCGCTTCAGGATCAGAAACATGATCGGGGCCAGGATTTCTGTTGTCTTTACTGCCTCCCCCGACCCCCACCTTCCCATCTCCCTGCGTGACGGGCAGGGAGGAGGGTTCTGGCCAGCGGCTGTGCGGCCGCACGGGTCCCGTCGGGCCTGCGGGTTGGGGAGAAGCACCATCCATTACACTCGGATCCGTGGAATCACACACGCCAGCCCGGATCGAAGACAAAGGCGCTCCCGGAGCTGCAGGGCCTGTCCCCTCCCTTTCAGAATGCTGGTTCCCAGGGGCAGGGACTCCCCGGCTCACTGCCCTACCCAGAGCGTCTCCAGGAGCGCCTGGCACACAGTAGGTTCTCAGGAAAGCGTTGGTAAATAATAAACAAATGAGGACCCCTCCCTCAAAAAAAAAAAAAGCTCAGCGCCTAGACTCCCATCTTCCCCGAGTCCCAGTTCCACTCACTCGAGCATCAGTTCCTCTACCTGCAAACAATGACACCCCTCCGTCCCCGTGAAACCCCCCGAACAGAGATAGGCTGGCCATGGGGACCCCCACTGCCAGGCCAGGCCGCTGCCGGCCCCTGCTCCCGCCTTCCTCCATCTCTCTGCCGCTGGCCCCAACCCTAGGCTCTTGGGAGGCCCCACTGAGACCCAGGAGGTCCCCTCCATCCCTGCACCACCGAGATGCCCGGATGTAAGGAGATCTGGCCCCCAGGCTCCCAAAGCCCCACTCAGACCAGCCCACGGGCCCTTCCAAGTCTCCGCTCACCTGCGACTGCCCCACCCCCTTCCGTCCATTTGAGAAGAGCCCCCAAAGGGTAGGGGAACCGGACCCCGGGGTCCTCAGAGTGGGCGTGGCTTTTGCTTCTGGAGATTCTCTAGGCCCGTGGTCGGCAAACTCATCAGTCCACAGAGCCAAATGCCAACAGCACAACGACTGACACGTCTTTGGAGAGCCACATTGTTTAAATGTAAACTTCTTTATCTATCGACACGTCTTCAACATAGACTCGCCCAGGTATTTTGTGGAAGAGCCACACTCCAGGGGCCAAAGAGCCGCACGCGGCTCACGAGCCACAGTTTGCCGATCGCGGCTCTAGGCAAAAGGAACCAGGATGCTCTCCGGAGCCCCATCTGCCGGAGCAGCGACCCTGGGTCTCAGGCCCGGGTCTCAGGCTCCCACACGCACCCTCACTGCACCCCCTGCGGGCCCGGGAGGGGTGTGCAGTCAGTCCCGGTCACCATCACAGCGAGCAGCAAGCAGCCCCAGGCCCACGGACCAGCCAGTGGCCACACAGAAGGCCTCCAAGGTGAGGAGCTCAGAGCGTGCCCCGAGGCCTTCCCGGAGCCTCTCTTCGGAAGAAAGCAGAGCAGGCGACACGCCCCAGCCTGTGTCCATGGGACCCGTCCGCACCCAGGGGTGCGTGCCACCCAGAATGCACCCATGGGGCCCATGCGTCGAGCCCCAGACTTTCCCACACCTGGGAGGTCTGTCTCCCCGTGAGCTCAGGCTGGGCCAGTTCCCTGATCCCTCCTCCCCCCTTCGGTCCCCCCAGATTCGGGACCACCACTCGGGTCCCCACAGTGAGCACCAACCCTGGCTGGGTGGCTTCTGCTCGCAGGGCGGCTGTGTCACCTTCTCCTACCTTCTCCAGGAGGCCGCTCACTTTGCATCCGAGGACCCCGTCCGTCCCTGCGCCTGGGAGCTGCTCCTAATGGAGAGAAGGAGACAGAAGGAGAGGGAAGAACCCTCATCCCAAGCAGAGAACCCCGTCTGCAGGCAGGCCGCCGGGCAAATCATGGCATCCAGGGTGTGCTGGGGAGCCAGAGGCCCCTGTGCCCAGCATACCACCCCTACATCCCTATGTGTCACTGTGAGAGAGCCGCTCCCCTGTGTGGGCCGGCTGCAGAATTAAAATTCGGATTTCCTGCCCTGGCCGGTGTGGCTCAGTGGATAGCCCGCCAGCCTGCGGACTGAAGGGTCCCAGGTTCGATTCCGGTCAAGGGCGTGTACGTTGGTTGTGGGCACATCTCCAGGAGGGACTGTACAGGAGGCAGCTGATCGAGCCTTCTCTCTCAATGATGTTTCTAACTCTCTCTCCCTTTCTCTCTGTAAAAAAAAAAAATCAATAAAATGTATATATATTTTTTTAAATATGGATTTTCTGGGGGATGGCCACACGTCGTGGGTTCACCCACATGGAGGGGAGGAAGCCAGGGGTCTGCAGTGCCCAGCCCGGGCTGCACAGTAGAATGACCCGGGCCTCGCTCCAGAATCAGTGACACTCCGTCTCTGGAGACAGGGCCCAGGCGCCTGTGGTTAGTAACAAAGTGGAGGGTCGGGGGGTGGGTTTGCAGTGTGTGTGCTGAGAGCGCTTTCCAGGGCAAACCTCCTCCTGCCGAAAGGCAGTGCCAGAGACGCCCCGGGGGTCACACACACGGAGCAGACGCCCCGAGGGAGAAGCCCCTTCCTGGCCCGACCCTGGTCTGCCCCGGCTCCCCCCTGGGCTGTCTCTGCTCCCAGCAGAGGGTCTGAATGAAGCCAAGGACTCCAGGTCCCACAGGGCCGTCCAGAAGGAGTAGCTGACGATCAGCGAGAGAGGATGTGCGGGCAGAAGCCCAAGCAGAGGGGCCCCGGCAGAGGGGAGAGGGGCAGTAGCCCAGAAACCAGGAGCAGGTCACCCCGGCCTCTCGCTGGGACACGCACACCCACTCCAGCCCCCGCCGCCTCCGCCTAGCCGGCCTCGGAGGACGCGGGGAAAATGAGAATTAATGGCGTGGGGAGCTAATCAGCAGCGAGTCCCACTCTCACTAATGACCACCCTCCGTCATGGGCAGAGGGAGACAGAGTGTCCACTCCAGGCCAGGGTCACCTTGAGGAAGCAGGGCAGCGCCGGGAACAGGCCTCCCCGGGCCGTGGACGGTGGTCACCGTGGCAGCTGGGCTGCCCCTCGCCGGCTGTTGTGATCTGAGCGCCCACAGGTCAGCTCCACGGGCTGGCCTAGGACCAGGATGCCCTGCAGGGTCCGCCCAGCCCACCTACCCAGAGCGGTCAGCCCTGCCCACCACGACCGCTCTGCCTCTGCTCCCAGCATGCTTCAGCTCTCCTCATGACCCCCACTTGGACCCCTGTGGTGGCCTCATCCCCACCCACAGAGCCGCCGTAAAAAATGGAAGAGTTGCCGAAGCTGGTTTGGCTCAGTGGATAGAGCGTCAGCCTGCAGACTGAAGGGTCCCAGGTTCGATTCCGGTCAAGGGCATGTACCTTGGTTGCGGGCACATCCCCGGTGGGGGGTGTGCAGGAGGCAGCTGATGGATGTTTCTCTCTCATCGATGTTTCTAGTGCTCTCTCTCTCCCTTCCTCTATAAAAATGAATTATATATATATATATATTGATATATATATACATATATATACATATATATACATATATATATATATATTTATTTTTTAATAGAAGCTTCATAGGGCTAACTCTGCTGCGAGCAGTGGGACCATCATCCCTCTCTGATCCCAAAACCACCTCCCAAGACCTCCACACCCAGCCTGATGCCAAGGTCCCGTGCCAGCTGCCCTGCCCTGCCAGGGATCTGAAGGCACGAGGCTCCACAGACAAACACCTCGCCCCGGGCCCTTGTTTCCAAGCCGCTGTCACCCCCTGGCTTGCTCAGCCTCCCGCAGTCCGCGTTGCTGGGTGATGGTGAGTTGGGCAAACAGGGCCTCCCAGGGCGGGTCTGGGTGTGTGCTGCCCCTCTGCCCGGCCTGCTGCCCCTCTGCCCGGCCTGACATGGAAACCCTGCCCTGTAGTTCCTCCGGCTCCGGCAGGGGCGAGGGGGCATGACGGCCAACCCACCCGTCAGGGCACAGGCCAGCAGGGAGAGGGAGGGGTGCAGGCACCTGCTGAGCACTCCCCATCTGCCCAGCCCTCTCCTTAGTATCCCATTTATTCCATGCGCCCAGCCAAGGCCAGGAGGGATAGTGTAGTGGTGAGAGCTTCGCCTCTGGAGCCAGGCTGCCTGGTTTTAGACCCCGGCTCTGCCACTGACTTGCTGTGTGACCTTGAGCAAGTGACGTTGCCTCTCTGGGCCTCACATGCTTGTGGCTTGTCTGTAAAATGCAAATAGCAGTGCCTTTCCTCATGTGGTTGTCCTCAAGTTTCACTAAGGCAATCGACGAGTATGTAACACTAAGCCAGTGTCTTTGTCTGCTCCGGTTGCTGTAATAAAATACATAGGCTGGCCCTAGCCAGTTTTGCTCAGTGGATAGAGCGTCACGTCAGCCTGCAGACTGAAGGGTCCCAGGTTCAATTCCGGCCAAGGGCACATACCCGGGTTGTGGGCTCGATCCCCAGTAGGGGGTGTGCAGGAAGCAGCCGATCAATGATTCTCTCTCATCATTGATGCTTCTATCTCTCCCTCTCCCTTCCTGTCTGAAATCAATATATATATAGGCTGGGTCAGTGGTCGGCAAACTCATCAGTCCACAGAGCCAAATATCAACAGCACGACGATTGAAATTTCTTTTGAGAGCCACATTTTTTAAACTTAAACTTCTAACGCCACTTCTTCCAAATAGACTCGCCCAGGCTGTGGTATTTTGTGGAAGAGCCACCCTCAAGGGGCCAAAGAGCCGCATGTGGCCCGAGAGCCACAGTTTGCCGCCCACGGGGCTGGGTGATTTAAACTACAGACATTTATTTCTCTTTCTGGAGGCTGTGAAGTCCACGACCCAGGTCCCTAGGGACGCCTCTCTTCCTGGTTTTGCAGACAACTGCCTTCTGGATGGTTCTCCCAGGCCTTCCCTCTGTGCTCTCCAGGAGAGAGCCAGCCCTGTGGTCCCTTCCTGTTCTTATAAGGCAGCAGCCATATCAACCCCCCCCCCTCCCTTTATGACCTCATCTAATCTGTATCACCTCTCACAGGCCCCCAATCCAAACACAGCCACACCGGGGGGTAGGGTTTCAACGTATAAATGGGGAGCCCCGGGCATATCACCCGATTTACAAGGTCTCCCGTCATGATTGGGACCCTCTCTTCCCTGTGTCCCACAAGAAGGCCTGGGCCCAGAGAAGTCACAGCACTTGCCCTTGGCAATGGCAGGGCCAGGGTCTGCACCCAGGACAGGCAGACTGCAGCGCCCTTGGCCGTGGGCAGATGCTGAACGCTGAACGTGTGCCCGAGGGTTCAGGAGGCCATGGAGCAAAGAAAGGAGAGCAGAGCTGAGCGAGAGACAGAGTCCCAGTGACAAGGGGTTCAGCTCCCAAGCACAGCCACACCTGGAGCCCAGCCTCAGGAACACCGTAGTTACCTGAACCCAAACACCACCTTTCTTACTAGTTTGACTTGGGTTTGGTGACTTGCAAAAAAAAAAAAAAAAAAAAGGGTAAAAAGGAGGCAAGGAGAGTGAGTGAGAAATTCCGAGTAGGGCAGTAGTTGGGCAGCCAGCCTGTCCCAGGTGCTGAGGATGGGGGCCATGGCCTTCTCCTCCCTCCGGGGAGCCCTGGCACCAGCCAGCGCTGCCCTCCAGAGAGGGCAGAGCGCTCCCCAAGGAAGTGGAAGACACTGGGATTTCAGCATGACAGAGCATGAGGGGTTCATGAAGAGGGCGGAGCCAAAGAGCCCTCTTAGGAGAGCGCCCCGGGGTCAGGGAGTCAGGCTGATGTTGCTCACAGTGTCCTGACGCCCTTCATGCCGACCACACCGGGAGCAGAAGCTGTGCAGGAGGAGGGAGGTGGACTCTGGGGGAAGTGGGGCAGGGGGGGGGGGGTGGTTTGAGGGCAGAGGGACTGTTCTCCTTCCCTCCTTGTGGGTCACCAGAGGTGTTCACCCTCGGTTCCACTTCTCTCCCTGGTGCCAGAGGGGGACCTGCCAGGGTTCTCTGGTGACAAGCAACAGAAAGCCTCAAGCGGCAGCAGCGGGGAGCTGCCTGGAGAGGCGTGAGGCGCTCTCAGACCCACAGCCCAGCCTCAGAGGGCGGAGGAGAGGTACCTGGGAGCGAAAGGCTGCCCAGAGAACACACAGGTGCCACCACCCACCCACCTCCACCCCCTGCCTCCACCCCCCGCCTCCACCCCTGCCTCCACCTACCCGCCTCCACCCCCTACCCCACCCACCAGCTTCCACCCCCTGCCTCCACCCACCCACCTCCACCCCCTACCCCACCCCCCCACCTCCACCCCCTGCCTCCACCCACCTACCTCCACCACCCACCTACCTCCACCCCCCACCTGCCTCCACCCTCCTACCTCCAGCCACTCTTCAGCTTGAGAGACTGCTTCCTTAACACCAAGCTTGGGTCCCATGCCCACCCATTGGCCAGCAGAGAGGGGCGGGGCAAGCAGTGGGAGAACCTCACTGGCTGAACTTGAGTCACTGCCGCACCCATTGGCCGAGCAGTCCCACCCGGAGCGCCTCTGGGGAAGGGCCCAGAGGGAGGTCATTAGCCTGAAGGGAAACAGGTGGTCTTTGGGGGGATGGATGCGGAGACAACAAAACACCAGGTGGCCATGACCAGGGCCGGCAGGGCTCTGGCCCAGGGGGACCTGGAGGAGGTGGGCACGCTGCCTCCACATTACAGATGGACACACTGACGCTGAAGCGCTGGTGGGAGGGGAGCTCACCTGGTGGGAGGAGTGTGGGGGGGGGAGGACTGGGGGGAGCAGTGGGGGGGGTATATGGGGGGAGTGGAGGCGGCCACCAGGGAGCCCCCCATGTCCTCCTGTGCTGGCACCAGGACCGACAGCCTTGGGTGGCACCAACCTCCGCTCGGTCTGCTGGGCACAGGTGCCCTGGAAGCCGGCCCTTGCTCAGCTGTGACCCCGCTGAGCCGGAGTCTGTCCGAGGGCGCCCTCCGGGAAGAGTCCGTCTCATCTGGCCAGGGCCCCCTGAAGTCCCGATGAGCCGCGGTGAGCGCGCCCCTGACGCTGTGCGGGCCTCTCTCCTCTGCTGTGGAAAGCGGCCACACTGAGTCCGATCTCAAAAAGGCTCCGCTGAAACCGTCTAATCTTAACGCTGCCGACCTTGACAGTGGCAGTAACGTGGAGGGCGGGACAGAGAGAGAGACAGCAGGAGGGCAGCCTGGCTGGGCCCGCAGTCACCCAGGGGAGCGCCCGAGCCCAGTGGGAAGTGGGGGCTTTAGAATCTCCCCTGCCACCACCCCCGTCAGGGACAAGGCCGTCAGGACCCAGGCCCAGCCTCGCCTTCCGGGGCCCCCAGCTCTGCTCCTGTCCAGCACCTCCCAGGTTCACACAAACCCCAGAGAAGGCACCACAGCCTCCTCTCCTCTTCCTTCGCCTCTGCCACCCACCCCCTGTCTCCTTTCCAGGGACAAGAATGAAGCTGAGAATGTCGCCAGCAGAGGCATCGATCTGTTTATCCATCACTCGCCAATCAAACGTTTCCCGCCTCCCGTTAGAACCCAATGATTTCCTTTGTGGAATCAAACGGAGAAGGAGCCGTGGGGGGGGGTGGGGGAGACAGTTTAATTACCGCCTGCGCCGCTCTGTCCCCACCCAGCCATCTTCCTGGGCACGCACGAGGCACGCACGATTGGGGAAGAATTCAATCAAAAAGCAGGAACCGACTAATTGCAGCATTGACTCGTCCCAGGGTCTCCGGCTTCCCTGTCACACACGCCCTCCCCTCCCAGGCCCCCCGCCTTCCCGGGGCACCCAGCCTGGGAACCCAGCACAGCCCCTGGGGACTGTGGAACTCAGGGTCCCTTATTTTTAAAATCTTTATTGTTGAAATTATTACATAGGCTCCCTTTTCCCGCACTGACCTCTCCCAGCCAGCCGCTCCCCCCCTCACCCCCAGGCCTTCACCACCCTATTGTCTGTGTCCGTGGGTGATCCACAGATGCATGCAAGCTCATTGGCCGATCTCTTCTCACCCGCCCTCCCCTCCCCTTGAACCCGCAACAAACGTGGTGGTTAGGCTGCGGGCTTTAGAGTCAGCAGCTGGTCTTACCCGGCAGCCCCAGCCCTGGCCACGCCCTCTCTCGGAGCCTCAGTTTTCCCCACGTGTAAAATGGGAATATGAACGGACCACATAAAAGCTGCTGTGACGATTAAATCCTCCGAAACAGTCAAAGCCTTGATCATGGTCAGAGGTCTATTAATGAGAGCTGTTATTATTATATTATTATCATCATCATCATCATCATCATCATCATCATTCAATGTAACCATTAGCATGTGTTTATAACAGAACATCTAATACTAGAGGCCCGGTGCACAAAATTCGTGCACTGGGTGGGGGGGTGTCCCTCAGCCCAGCCTGCACCCTCTCCAATCTGGGACCCCTCGAGGGATGTCCACTGCCTGTTTAGGCCCGATCCCAATAGGCAGTCAGACATCCCTCCCTCAATCCAGGACTGCTGGCTCCCAACTGCTCTCCTGCCTGCCTTCCTGATTGCCCCTAACCGCTTCTGCCTGTCAGCCTGATCACCCCCTAACCACTTCCCTGCCAGCCTGATGGATGTCTAACTGCTCCCCTGCCAGCCTATTTGCCCCTAACTTCCCTCCTCTGCCAGCCTGGTTACCCCTAACTGCCCTCCTCTGTCAGCCTGGTCACCCCAAACTTCCCTCCTCTGCCGGCCTGGCCACCCCTAACTGCCTATCTGGAAAACATGAAAGCCCAAGAACCCCATATTGCTCCATCCCCATCCCCAGGGGTCCATTTCTCTCTCACACAGGCACACGCGTGCTCACACACACACACACACACACACACACACACACACGGCTCTCTTCCTGCACCATCACCCCCCAGCCCCCGCGCCTTCCCCTGTGGATGGACACTGGGTTTCCCCTGCTACTCATCGCCCGCAGACAGATGCCGCATTGGGCAGCCGGTCAGGGGAGCCAGCTGGCGGCAGGTCCCCAAACCGCTGACTCTCCTCTTCCCTCCTGAGTGACACCAGGAAGCCTCAAACTGTTGGAGGAGGGTTCAGCACACCGAGCTCAGGAGGGGGTCGGGTCAGCCTCGGGAGGGGGCTCTCTGGGGCCGTCCTGGCAGCTGCCTGCCCTCTCCCAAGGATGCCCGTCCAACCAAAATGCAGCCAGAAGGACAGCCAGTGTGGTTTAGTGGTTAGAGGGACAGCCGGCGTGGCTCCGTGGTTGAACATCACCCTATGAACCAGGAGGTCACTGTTCCATTCCAGGTCAGGACACATGCCCGGGTTTCAGACTCCATCCCCAGTAGGGAGCGTGCAGGAGGCAGCCGATCCATGATTCTCTCTCATCATGGATGCTTCTCTCTTTCTCGCCCTTCCCCTCTGAAAGCAATGCAGCCAGAGGGACTCTGAGGCTCAGCTGGCTCATGCCTCCCCGCACTGACCCTCCCACACAAACCAGAGACCCTGTTCCTTAAGGTCTTTGCCCCCCAAATGACAAAGGCCCCACGTGTAAGACTGAGAGAGAAGACATTTTTCCCGGGGGGCTCTCCTGGGAGAGAGTACAAAGGTGCACACACGTGAACAGCTGTGCACACAGAGGCGACTGTACACACACACACACACACACACACATACATACACACACAATGGTGACTGGACAGGTCCCTCCCCGCAGGAAGCCTGGAGCCCCGTGTGGGAACAGACAACGCAACAGGCCATGGAAGTCTGGGGTTGGGGAAGGCCAGGGGGCCAGGACGTGGAGGAGGAGGGGGCCCTGGCCAGGGCACCCCATGGCGGGCGAGGGTGGAGTGCGGGCAGGGCCGGCCCCAGGGCCTGGTGAGCCCCGCGGAGGAGCTGCTCCTGTGCCCAGTGGGAGCCAGTGAGCACAGCAGTGACCCCTTCCCTTGGCCACAGTTAGTGCCCCCAGGAGAGGGCGGGAGCAGCTCGCCTCCCTGCCCGTGACTGACAGACACTCAATCCAATCAAATCCCGCAGCAGGTGGGGCTTACCCTGGACCCCCTGCTGCTCTTCATGGGGGGGGGGGGGGGGCGGGCTCCTTCTCTGGCCTCTGGCCTTTTCTCTCTCTCTCTCTCTCTCTCTCTCTCTCTCTCTCTCTCTCTCTCTCTCTCTCTCCATCTCCCTCTTCCTCTCCCTCTCCCTCTCCCTCTCCCTCTCCCTCTCCCTCTCCCTCTCCCTCTTCCACTCCCTCTCCCTCTCCCTCTCCCCCTTTCCCCTTGGTCTGGTCTGTCTGTCCCCACCATTCTCATTTTCTGCCCTTTCCCCTCTTCGTTTCTGCCTCTTCTCATGCTCAGCCCCAGGTTCTCCCGAGCAGGAGCTGGGTGTCATTTGCTGTGTGAGTCCTGGCCGTGGGCACACACACACACACACACACGCCCCGCCCAGCTCATAACGCGATGTGACCTTTCTGATATTCATGACCAATTAAAGGGACAAATCCCCATCTCCAAGCCCCACGGAGACCTTTCCAGCCGCAGGCACAAAGGCCTTCCAGGCGGCTGCTGGCGCGCCGTCTCCCGTCTCCCCCCGAGGCGTGGGTGGGTGGGTGGGTGGGGAGGCCCGCGGGGCAGACACAGACGTGGCGGGAGCCGCTCGGAAGTCACTTAGCAATTGGGCTGCCCGGGCTGCTCCTGTCTAGGCCCCCACCCCACCCAGCAATCACGCAGTCAGGAAACCTGGGTGCCCTCGGCTTCCTCCTTTCCTCCCTGCCCTTTGCGGGCCACGCAGGACCCAGGTCCCCTCCCGCCTCGCTCCTCCACCGGCCCCGCCTGGGAGGGGCCCAGGCCACAGGCCTATCTCAGGGCCCCGCCCCCCCACCCCCTCACCCCCCACCCCCAGCCCCAGGAGGAGCAGCTCAGGGGCCCAAACTCCCGGCCAAAGGCCAAAGGAACGTGCCCGAGGGCTTTTCTCTCTCTGCCTGGGCCACTCTGCACAAGCCCCACTTCCTCCCTCCTGCCTGCCATTCCCCCTCCCCCCCTCCCCCGTCTCCCCTGCCTCCTGCCTCCCCCTGCCTGTCACCCACTGGGACACCCCCAGCTCCCCCAGGACTCCAGGGCCACAGGGGGGCAGACACAGGCCTCAGCACTGGGCAGAGGCCCCGGAGGGCCCCGGAGGCCTGGCTCTCCCTGCTCTGTGGTCTGCCCCAGAGAGGGGTCCCCCAGCGACGGCAGCGGCGGGGCTGGGCGAGGGGCAGGCCAGGCTGCCTGGGGTGGGGGTCAGGGTCCCGGGGAGCAGCCAGTCTGGGTGCCCCGCCCTTCGCCTCGGCCTCATCCCCAGCTCCTCATCCCAGATTCCCTGCATCTGCAGGCCCCTCACGCCGCCCTGGAGGGCACTCTCCAGACAGCACCCGGCCCCCGAGGCCCTCCCCGCCGGGGCGCTGTGGCTGCGGAGGGAGGGGTGCTACGCAGGGGTGCCCTGTGGCTGGCTGGGCAAACCACACCCACCCAGGCACACCTGGGAGCTGTGCCCTGGGCATCAGAGGCTCCCATGGGTGCCAACGGTGTTGGGTGCCCCAGTCCGGCTCCGTTTCCTAGAGCAGCATGGCCACCAGCATCCAGAAGGAGAGGGAGGCCTGACGGCAGGGCGGCGGGGCCAGAGGCACTCAGGAGGGCGGTGCAGCCCGTGGAGGGAGGGAGAAGATGCGAGGGGAA
>NC_140517.1:3017280-3064780 GCF_964339955.1 Pipistrellus hanaki | reverse complement strand
AAGCATTCGAACCGTTCCGGGGCGCCCCTCACAACGTGCCTGCGTCCTGCTGCTTTGCCACGTTGTCTGAGACAGACTCGGAGGCAGATACGGATCCAAAATCACTTCCAGGGAGTCATTTAGGGTTTACGTTCCACTCTGTGGACAGTTCCACGCCCGTGCCCCGCTCTGTGGCCAGTGCAGGTGAGTGAGTGGAGGCAGTAGCGTCTAACCGTTTCCAATGGAGTTCTAATCTGATCACTTGGATTCTACCGTTGGTTAATTTTTCTGGTCTCAAGTCAATGGACTACTTCTAGATCAGGGGTTGGCAAACTGCAGCCAGCGGCCTGCTGGGCCTTCTCGTGTGGTGTGTGAGTCAGGAATGGCTTTTACCTCTTTAAATGGTTGAAGTAAGTCCAAAGAAGCATGATATTTTAGGACCCTGAAGATGACATGAAACTCCCATTGGTGTCCACAAATAAAGTTTTATTGGGACACGGCCCCACGCATTGGTTTACGTGCTGCTTTCATGATGCAGGGGCAGAGTTGAGTCCTTGTGGTGGAGGCTGTTTGGCCTGCAGAGCCTGAAACATTGACAGTTTGCCCGGCTGGTGTGGTTGACCCATGAACCAGAAGGTCACCGGTTCGATTCCAGGTCAGGGCACGTTCCCCAGGTTTTGGGCTCAATCCCCAGTTGTGGGACAGGCAGGAGGCAGCCAATCAATGATTCTCATCATTGATATTTCTCTCCCTCTCTCCCTATCTCCCCACTTCCTTTCTCTCCTCCCTCTCATCCCCTCCCCCCTTCCTCTCTGAAATCAATACAAAAATCAAAACCAAAACATTTACCGGCTGCCCCTTTCCAGGAGAAGTTCGCTGCCTCCTGTTCTGGATGATCAGAGCACTTGATGAGCTTCCTTTGTCCCCAGCCTGGGCGGTTAGAAGAAAGTTTAGTTCGCAACATGGAATAACTGGAAAGATTACCGTCTCTGAGAAAGTCTCTCAAGAATGCTTCTAGAACAGTGGGTTCCCAGGTGGCTGTTCTTGAGCCCTGGCTGCGTGGGAGGAAGCTTCTTCAGAGCACTCAGTGTGTGGCCTCTCCCCAGACCGCTTCAGGAAGGTTCTCGGGGACCCACGTGGCGGTGGTTTTGAAAGCTCCCCCGGTGATTCCAATGGGCAGCCGTGGCTGCAGAGCCTTGATGGAGGCCAAGGGTCCGGCTTGGGAGCGGTCAGCCTCCGGGAGAATGGGTCAAGGAGTTGGACCGCTGTGATGAGGCCACGGCTTCTGGCAGAGAGGTGGGCTCCAGGTTGGTACTCGGGGCCTTGGCAGGCTCCAAGCGCGGTGGACGGGGCTCCCTCTCCATCGCGCAGACATTAAAATGCACCGCTCCTGCCTGTCACGTGATAGGGTCCCCTGTCGGAGTTGATTAGTTGCGTGTTGTAGACATTTAATTAAGCATCTGTTAATTTCAATTTTGTTGTTTGGGTATGTGTTGTGTGGCCGATTAGCTGTGTGTTTCTTTCTTACATTCCCCCCCCCCCACCCCGTTTTATGTAGGCCCTGGAGAAACTCATCGCCCTGAGTGTCCTGTGTATAGTGACTAACGGGTTAAATAATCCTGCTCCCGTGGCTCAGACTCCCATGTCGCCCCCCTGACAGTCGGACGTTTACGGAAATCCTGTGCTCAGTAGAGGCTAGCCTCCAGTTAGCCACCGGAGGTTCATTTCAGTCATTTTAGATGAGGTCGGTGCAGGTATGTGGCTGCAGTGTTCAAAGAATGCATAGGTATTTCTATGTCGTCTGTATATGAGAAAGGCCTTTGCATATAGATCTGTATCTCCAGCTTCCCTTTAGAAAAAAACTCATAAGTTTGGCAATATTGGACCTGCTAGCTCACATGGCGCTTCCGGTGGCCAGGCTCTTCCTATTTCTCCGGGGTCCTTTCCACCCCGTTTCTCATTCTGGGTTCCTCTTGGGTCCCTGGAGGCTTCTAGCTTGAAAACTTTGATGAAGGAAAGATGACATTCAACGAACGCCGTACAATGCTCAAACTTGGTGAGATGAGGCCACGGTCATGGGAGAAACACAGCCCAAGTGTTTCTTACGGTCTGCCAGTGAGTATAATAGATGGAGTGGAAAAACGTAATTTGTGATCCTATCATAGAGTGTTGCTCCTCAAATTTGAACATGCACAAGAATCAGCTGGAGAGCTTCCGATGGCAGGTGTTGGACCTTTGTCCGGAGGAGACCGCAGCGTAGGTGTGGGGTGGGGTTCCCAGGTAATGCTCACGTGCTGTGTGAGTATCAGGGGGACTGCAAGGAGTTTGTTCTTTATCTTTCAGTTAGAATGCGTTGGGCTGCAGGTAACAACATTCAACCATGAGTTGTGAGGAGATTTGTGTACTGACCAGAAGTCTTTATTGAGGTCTTGTCGGGCTGTTTGGGATGGTTCAATCATGTTTTCAGGGATCCCCTTTGCTTTGCTTTCTGTTCTGCCATTTTTGGCGTTTCAGCAGTCTCCTCATGGTCTCACGTTGGCGATTGTAGCATCACATCCTTATGTGATAGCATGCACACTGGGGAGCAAGGGAGTGGTGGTGGTGGGGGTGACAGCAAAGGACCATGTTCTCTTTCTGTGCATCTCTTACCGGGAAGGGCAAGCTTTCTTGGAAACAGTTGCACTAGTCCTTTTTTTTAAATCTTATTGATCAGAAATGAATCACATATTCACCTTAGGCCCGTGGTTGCAAACTGTGGCTTGTAAGCCTCATGCGGCTCTTTGGCCCCTTGAGTGTAGCTCTTCCACAAAATACCACGGCCTGGGTGAGTCTATTTTGAAGAAGTGGTGTTAGAAAAAGTTTAATTTTAAAAAGTATGGCTCTCCAAAGAAATTTCAATCGTTGTACTGTTGATAGTTGGCTTTGTTGACTAATGAGTTTGCCAACCACTGCCCTAAGCCAATCATTGACCAAGAAGAAGGAGATGACAGTGATTGGCTTAGACCAATCCCATGTCACCTGGGGCTGAGCCCAGTGTCATGTGAGCATAATTGATGTTATGCTCTGTTAGCCAGGAAGAAGACTGTTGGAAAGAAAACCAACAGTGTCCACCGCTGAGCACATTGGAAGAATGTTGAGTGGGCCAGTGGTGTGGTTGGAGTTGTGCTTTGTGAATATGGATCTGACCTTTTGACTGGATGACTGTAGTCAGACAGGAGGTGATTGGGGCGGGGGGTGGGATGAGACCAGGGAGGATGCCATGATCCCATTGAACTAAAGGTGTGGGAACTGAAGAGATGTGAATGTGGATGTGAAGGGGAGGAAGGCACTGGACAGAGCATGTCTGGAACATAGGAAGAGAGGAGGAGGAGGCAGACATGACTCTGCATGTTTGCATGTGGGCCCTGGACGAATGGGAGGACCTTGAACAGAAGCAGAGAGATCGGAGGAGAAGCTGGTTTTGAAGGAAAGAAAGTGCTGATGTTGGACATTTTGGTGAGCGGTCCTCCTCGAGGTATCAAATAGGCGCTTGGACCAGGGCCCTGGGACTCAAGAGGTAAAGAGATGGAAATGGGTGGGACTCCTCCAGCAGTGAGGAGACAGGGGTTGCTAAGGACACCTCCTTGGGTTGCTAAGGACATCTCCTTGGGCTTGCAGGCTGGTTGGTGTTTGCGAGTTCAACTTTCCAGCAGAGAGGAAGTGATGTATGGCATTCAGGAAAATCTGAAAGCCTACCGTCCCATCAAGGAGTGTGTGTGTGTGTGTGTGTGTGTGTGTGTGTGTGTTAGCATGATAATATATCCTTTTTATTGTAATAGTTATTTGGGAAGAAACATTCTTAAGTGGTTGCTATTAAGTGGGAATGGTGCATAATTTGCAATCACATAATTAAAAACTCTACCGGCCATTTATGAATTAAAACTTTATGGGTTGTTTTTTGTTTTATGGAAGAGGTGCAATTTCTGGTTGGATTTGGTGACATGCTCATGATGTCAAGTATTTGGAGAATCTGTTTGTGTGTGGTCAATAAGGAAGGGCAGTTTTTGCTAAGTATGCTTATTAATGAAAAAAAAATTGAAATTGGAGTCAGCTATTTCCCAAAACAAGAACACACACACACACACACACACACACACACACCTTGTTTAAAATATGGTTTAGAAGCTTTTATTTAAGGTCTGCATGCGCTTCTGACAGGTTTTATGGTCTCTCTTGGTAGCGGATCATTTTATTTTCTTTGTTTCCAGGATTTGTAGCCTTAATCCCTTCCTCGGGGAGGCCCGTTCCCTTCAGCATGTCCCATGCTTGTGCGAAACATACCAGCCCCTGGAAAACAGCCCCTCTTGTATGCCTCGCATTCTGACTTTAATCTTTTTTTTTTTTTTTCCCACTGACTTTAATCTTAACTTGACTTTGTTTGTAAAAGAATAATTGGAATGTCTTGATGATCCATTAGTTAATCAAATTGGCCAGGATCAAAAAGTATTTGGATTTCACTCTAAATACATATTTAAATGATATAAATTCATTTTTTTTTCTTGAGGAGATATATTTCAAGCTGGGCCTTTCTACTCTACAAATGTTGCAAGTTTAATACGGCCTCTTCTACCCTGACCGAACTGTTTGATTAGAAGAATTGTATTAGCTATGGTAATGGGAATGAATTTTTTAATGTTTTCAATGGGTGGAGTGGAAGTCACCGCTCCATATTGAGAGGGTTCTCAGCAGCTTCTACAGCTGACTTGTAACGAGCAAGGGGCTTTGATGGACTGGAGAATAACCAACATGGGACACGGTCTTTCCCAAAGCATCGCATACAGAAAGTAGAAGTCCCAAATGATGCCCTGCCTACAACATTTTTATGAAATACATACATGTAATTGGTTGGAAGTTGATTTTTTTTGAAAGAAACATGAATCCACTCTAAGAACATTGAGCACTGGAAAAGCATGCCCGGTAGCTCTGTTTTGCTGCTCCTGTATGCCTACGTCTTGAATGAGAAACTCAACTCGTACTGGTTGGCTTACTTAACAAATTCTAATAAAAATATTTAACGTGGTTAAAGTGCTTTTATTAGTGAAAACCCTTTTGATTGCCAGTGGGGAGAAGTCCTCTCATGGAGTTAAGTAGAAAAGGGATTGTCCATTAAAAAATAATAATAAAATATGATTTTTTTTTTTACAGAGAAGAAGGGAGATAGAGTTAGAAACATTGATGAGAGAGAAACATCGATCAGCTGTTTCCTGCACACCCCCTACTGGGGATGTAGCCACAACCAAGGTACATGCCCTTGACCAGAATCGAACCTGGGACCCTGTAGTCTTCAGGCTGACGCTCTATCCACTGAGCCACACCGGTTTCGGTGAGGGATTGTCCATTTTGTTTCAGGTGTTGCTGGGTCTGGAGTTGCCTTTATTCACTTTGCTTTCATCTGCTTGGCGTCTTTTTCCAGTTGGGCTCTCCCCAGGGCCAGGCAGATGTCCCACAGCGGCTCCAAGTCACAGCCTCCCCGAGAGGGAGACACTCTCCTCCCCACTTGTTCTAGTACCTTCTCTGCATGGGGATGGCGGAACCCCCTTCCATCCAAACTCCTTGAGGATAGGGACTTTGGATGACTTACTGCATGCCCAGCATCAGGAATGGTGCTTGGCATGTAAAAAAATAATACGATAAGGAGTGCCCTAGAGGTGAATGAAACTATTGCTGAGAAGATCTGGTTGTTGTCTAGTCGTTGGATAAACATATGTTGGACCTACTATGTGCCAGGCACTTCTGTGTGGTGGGAATGTAGAGCTGAAGAGTCCCTTGTCCTGTTTTGAAGGAGCTTGGCCTACAGCTGCAACGATCCCGATGAGAAGTTTTTAAGCTCAAATTTTATTTCAAATTTCCTCCATCAAAGTTTCGTGTGTCGATGGGTGACGGGAATGGAGCAGCGGCAGGCAAGGATGAGTCCATGGTGGTTCTTGCCCAGGAAGGAATGAGAGAAGAACAGAGGAGGAGGGGAAAAGTGAAGAAGATAATTGAAGTGACGGTTCTTAACCCAAGTGTTCAGGCTGGTGAAGAAATGGCCAAGGAAGTGGGCACTTGGATGAGTAGCTGTGACCTAAATGAGGTCGATGTTCGTCCCTCTTCCCCTGATGAAGTGCAGGGGTAAGTAGGGTGGGGCTGGTGTGGTGGCTTTGTAGACGTCTGGGAGCCAGGCTCCCTCCAGCTTTCTTATAACCCTGGTGCTCATGGTTCAAGGCAGAGCATCGCCATCATCCATGCCAAAGTTAAGGGAGGTTTCCAGTAGCTCTCCCATGACCTTGGCGTGTTTTGCAATGGCTAGAACTGTGGCACATGGCCACATCTATGACCGCAAGCTATCCAGGAAATGTAGTCTGTATCTGGCTGGCCATATACCCAGGGAAACACTCAAGTTGCTGTGGAAGGAAGGGGGGAGTGGGAAGATGGGGACCAGTAGTTTATAGCGGGTGTGTGGGAGTGAGTGATGGGTTTGATCTTTTCTGAATAAACTCTAGTCTTATGTTTTGATAAACTTCATTCAATATGTGAGTCTTCATTTGCTCCTTAGCGCATCCTCCTTTGGTGATGCACTGTGAGACCTTTTCAGCTCTTTCTTCAGTTTGGGGGCTTTATTTGGGGCATGCTCAAAATACCCAATGGCTTCGATTCTTTGTAAGGAACGGAAGTCCTGCCCTAATTTTAACGGATTGTACGTGTATTTTAGGCCCACATTTCTCTTCTTTGCAGAATACCTCTTGAATTTTTATGCTACCATTTCTCACGTGTCAATCGTTTCCAGTAGTTTTCTGTTAACATCGATGCTTTTCCTTATTGACCCAACCCACTTACCTCTCACTCCTCATATCCCCACCACCACCGAGCCTTCTTCCCCAGGAACCTGCAGTCCTTTCTGTGCTTTCGCCTTATTCACTCCACGGGCCCCTTTGTTCCTCCCTGACTCTTCACGCAGGCTCAACTGCAAAGCCCCCTCACCTCCCCCCCCTCCTCAGAAGCGTGCTTTGTGCCATCCTTCAAGTCAGTCTCATTGCTCAACTTTAGGGTAACTGACTACTGTGTCCACTTTCCTTACTAAAAATGAATGCTTCTGGGTCATACTTTTCTGATGATTCCTGGAAATCCCCCATCTCTACCCTTATACCTCTGCCTCCCCTCCCCATCTCCCATGTCCCCAGTCCCCTAATACTGTGTATGTGGATGCTTTGATGGCTTTCGCTCTGTCGTTGTGTCCGCCTCTTTCCTTCCTCGTCCCAGCCATTGGGAATATCCTCCCAAAGTTTGGCTCTTGCCTCTGTATCCCTCTCCCGTACCCCCCACTTTATATGTGGATCTTGTTTTCCGCCTTCAGCGGTTCCCCCTATGGGTTTGTATCAGTTAGCTATTGCTGTGTAACAAATGAAACTCTGCGGCTGAAAACACAAAACCTATTTGCACCCGATTCTGCAAGTTCCTTGTGTGTTTCCAGTCTGTTGCGGGCCCCCGAGGAGACTTTGCTTCTGGAGCTTGGCTGGCTGTCGGCTGGGTCCCCTCTTTCTCCAGTGCGTCCTCCCTCACCTCTACATGCCAAGGTGAGCGCACAAGCCCTCATGGTGGCAGCACGCTGAACAGTGCTCAAGAGCCCTTGAGCACAGTCTACGAAGGGTCACACTGTTCCTCCTACCACATTCTGCTGCCCAGAGCACGTCCCAAGACCAGCCCAGATGCAAGAGAGAGGAAGCACTAGGAGGTTCCATTTCTTGAAGGGAGGGGAGCTGCAAAGTCACCTTACAAACGGGCCTGGGTGCAGGGAATTGGGGAGAATTGTGGCCCTCTTTGCAGTCTACCCCACAGCCTCCAGTTTTCATCTCCAGCTTGATCTGCCTTTCTCACCTCCCCTGGATAGCTCCATGCTGCTGTCTGCCATCAGTTCGAGTCCAACATAAGCCTTAAGGCAAAATATGTTGCTTCTGCCCGCAACGATCCTCATCATGTTTTCAGCATTTATCTCGGGGCCTTCATCAATTCCAGATGCAGAAGAAAAACTCATTTTGATGACTCGGCTCCTTTTGTTCCCTTAGGCCAATGAAATACAGCCTAGGGGATGTAGTCAATAACAATATTGTAATGACCCTGTAGGGTACAAGATCGGTACTGGAAATATGGGGGCGAAGGAGGGGGTACTTCTGTAAAGTATATGATTGTCTAAGCACTACACTGTACATCTGAAACTAATACAAAATAGTATTGAGTGTCAACTGTAATTGAAAAATAAAGTAGAAATAAGAAAGCCCATTTGGTAACTGTCCAAGATGATAGGATATGAATTCCTATGGGCTGGTCCCATTGGCTTGAGTATATTCTTAATTCTGTGTTCTTTGCTTTGATTCTTATAAATTCTTACCCTCTTCTTAGAGTCAGATTTACTTTCAAGAGAGAGCCACCCCCCCCCCCCCCCCCGTTTCAGTGGAGAAAAGCAGCTTATGAATAAATACTTTAAGGACTTAGAAGTGCAATGAATATGTTTGTATAGAGTCAAGGATACTTTCTGTATCTTTCTAACAAGAGGCATTTCCACATTGAAAGTGTATGTTTCACATCAATATTGTAAAAGCTAAAAAAAAAACACCTTTTATACTTCCCTCCCCCCATTTAAAAAAATATATTGTATTGATTTTTTACAGAGAGGAAGGAAGAGAGATAGAGAGTTAGAAACATCGATGAGAGAGAAACATCGATCAGCTGCCTCCTGGGGATGTGCCCACAACCAAGGTACATATCCTTGACCGGAATCGAACCTGGGACCTTTCAGTCCACAGGCCAATCCACTGAGCCAAACCAGTTTTGGCTCCCCCCCCCCATTTTTTTTTATAGGGGTGAATATAATTCTCAATTTAAAGCACTAGCTAAAGTTTGTCACTTCTAGGATATTTCCCCCAGAATTATGGAATCTACTGAAATAGGGAAAATAGGGAAATTGCTATACTCCCCAAGCCTTTAAATAATGTTTGAACTTTTCTATTATTAAAATAGTAGGAATTCCTGAAAGCTCACATCATGCCATATTAATGTATTCTAGTGAAGATGTGGTTTGAATGTCACCTGAAGACTGTGTTGAGGCTCACAGGGTGTTGGGTGTCCATGAACGGGACCAGTTTTCCAGTGTTGAGTGGTTCACATGTGCATCCCGTGACCCAGTCCACACATGCGTCCCATGACCCATCCACACATGCGTCCTGTGACCTGGTCCACACGTGCTTCTGTGACCTCTCCACCGCTTACTGGCATGTTCCTGTGCCTCATCTCTCCAGCGGGGATGGTGTTCTGCTGGGTGCTGGGCAGACAATGGTGAGCAACACAGATACTAGGAAAGCTTATAAACTCAACCACAAAGTGGAGCGATCACATACCATAAAGAAGCTCGGGATAATCATAGCATTGACAACATAGGGTGGTTGTTGGTATTGACTGTAGCTCTGCCTACACTAAGCACTTGGCTGATGTTGGCTGTTGTCACCGTTAGATTTTTATCCTGAGCTCAGGGAAATTTTTTACCACGTGGATAGACGGCTGAACATAGTCTCTGGGAGAAGAACCTTCTAGAATTTCCTGATACTTTGGCAGAGCCGCCAGGAGGACTTCACACCTTGGGGGCTGATGCTGGGCCCTCTGCTCTTGAGGTTTTCCCATCTCAGCACCAACGAGGTTTTGGGGGCGCTAATTCTCTGTTGTGGGGCTTTCCTGCCGTACGATAGGATGCTTAGGGGCATCCCTGGCTTCAACCCACCGGAGGCCAGTGGCTCCCCCAGTTATGGCAACCCAAAATGTCTCCAGACATCTCCAAATGTTCCCTCAGGAGCAGGGGGAAAGGGGGGGAGCAGATCCTCCCTGGTTGAGAGCCAATGAGCTGGAGGAATATTTTGGAAAACGTTCTGGTTTTGTCATTTAGAAAGTGCTCACGGGGCTGAGTGCTTCCTTTGTTGCAAAGGGCATCTACCTAAATATAGGGCAGTTCGTCCTCCGGGGCCCTGCCGAGCTGAAAGGAGCTCCGTCACGTTCCTCGGAATAGCTAAGAAGGCCAGCATCTCTTCAGAGGCGGTGGTCGCCGGGGAGGGAGGCTGCTCGACCACGTGAGAGAATCACCGGTCTAGTCACCTGCCAACTGTCTTCTTTCTCTCTTTCTTCTCTCTCTTTCTGTTGGGCGGTCTCTCTGGGTTCGTAAGAATATTTTTAGGATGTATAGCGCCGTGTGGTTTTTGTGGATTGAGGAGAAAAGGTCTGTGCTCGTTAGAGGGAAGGGTTGTCTGTGAACTGGGGAACTGGCTCAGCGAGGGGCCCGCCTGTGTCTCTCAGGGCCGGGTCCGAGTCGGTCACAGAGCTATTTGGGATGAATCGTTGAAACACCGCCAGTGACTGGGCAGGGTTTGGGGCTAGCGGAATAGATGGGGCCTAGACGTTAGGATTTGTGTGTCTTGCTCCCCTTCTTCTGAGGTCATGGGGCCCACTCACAATTATTTCATGTGTTTGGTGGTTCTCAGGATAATTGCTAGTTATTATTATTACTAGAGGCCCGGTGCACAAATTCATGCACAGGTGGGGCTCCTTGGCCTGGCCAGGGATCGGGGCCAATCAGGGCTGGCCACAGGAAGTTGGCTGTGGGAGCACACTGACCGCCAGGGGCAGCTTCTGCATTGAGTGCCTGCCTCTTGGTGGTCAGTGTGTCCTCATAGTGACTGGTCACCTGGTCGTTTGATTAACCAGTTGTAATGGTCGCTTAGGCTTTTATATATAGAGATTTTTTTAAGTCTTGGGGTCACGTGAGCTGCAAGCCCAGAAATCTTTTCTCATTTATGCATTCTTCAAATACAAATGCCGTGGCTCTGTTTACGGCCTGGGGCTCCTAGAAATGAAAGAAATCGCTTTGGCTTTCCACACTGAGAGTTGCAGAGAGCAAACAGCCATGTTTGTTTAGTTTGTTGCATGATCCCCAGCCCCGAGCCTGGTGTGTGGGAAAATCTCAGCCCCTATGTAACTAGTTGCACCATCTTATGCTACTTTTCAGTGTCCTTTGCTTAACAATGGTATATAGGTCGATTCCTTGACATTTTTTCTTAGACGCTGCACAGAATATCATAAGGAAGCCAGTGGCAAAGGGTCTAGAAAGACCAAGTCCAAGAAGGTGGACTATGGTGGCCCAGCGGCAAATCTCCAAGTCTACCTGGCTGATCGGTCCCAAAGCACTTGTCCAGAGCCCTGTCCCCCCACTCTCTGCCATGACTGCCATCCCCCAAGGGGAGGGCGCACTGCCTGGGACAACAATGTCCCCGCTCTGGCTCTGATCCGGGTTTTATTGTCAGGAAATCCCTCTTTTCAGAGCCTTCATTGTCTGCATCCTCTAACCAGCCCTCCCCCCACCTCCCAACCCCTGTCAGCTAATGATTTCAAAGCTTTATGGAAATGAAAAGTTGCTCTTCTTCACACACACACACACACACACACACACACACACACAGATGGGAGGAGATAAAGTGATTAACACTTACTTTGTTGGGGAATCCATCCGAGCCAGCATCCTGGAACACTCCCTGGGCTTGTCGGGAGGGTAATCTCTTGCAGAAACACGGGCAGCGCCGGCCGGTTCATTATGTATGTAAGTCTGCTTAAGAATGTCTAATTCACTGGGCCCTCATCTCCCGGCTCCGTAATCTCCTGCCCTGGCCATTCTGTTCCCTTTGAGTTTCTGCAACTCATTTCTCCCCCGTTTATTGAGTCTCTCTCCCTGCACGTTTCGGGCTCGGTGGAATCTCAGTGAATAGATCTCTGGAGGGGAGAGAAAAACATTGCACCCTCTTTCCGCCGGGGGTGGGTGACCGGATTGCGCTGGGGGTGATTAACCTCCAGGAGGGACCGTGGAGGCAGAAAGGGGGGCGGACTTAAGCCAGTGGGAATGTTGGGGGTGTCTGAGAGGCGGTGGGAAATGCTTGCAGAGAGTTGCTCCTTTGGGGGAGCAGTGCTCGGGGACCGTTCTCCTAGAGCCGGTTCTGGGAGCTCCAAGTGACAGCCAGTGAGCGGCCCAGGCCAGTGTTTTCACCGTTTCAGGACAGGAACCCGTCATTCCACTGCGGGGGTCTTTCCATGGGGTGCATTGCACAGTTTTCCCATTTCTCTTGGGTTCTGGAAGGGTGTGTGTGTGTGTGTGTGTGTATGTGTGTGTGCACACACACCTGCCTCATGGGACTCCGATGGGTGGCCCGGTGCTGGGAAGCAGCGGAGACGTGAGAAAGGGCCCTCTCTTAGTTACTGCCTCAAATGCCTTGAATTTCAGTTTTGAAACCAGAATAAAACAGAGAAGATTAAAAAAGAGATAATTCTCTCTCCAGCTAACAAAGCTTGTTTGGGAAGGTTTATCTCTACAGAAGAACCCTGGGGGTGGGGGTACCATTGGGAGGCGGAAAATGGGGTCTCAGAGCCGGACTGGGAAAGGTCTGCCGTGGGGTGCTTCAGGCCTTGGGCCTTACCTTGTCGGGTGCTTGTAAGCTCAGCCTGCGCCAGAGGTCCTGGTTGGGTGGCTGCTTGGGAAGGTGGCTGGGGTGGAGGGAGGAGCGGCCTGTCCTTGTGGGGAAGTTGAGGCCCTGGAAGGGCCCAGAGCCCTCTTTTCCTTCATGTCTTGTTCAGCGACGTCTCCTGGAATCTCATTAAGAGACTTTGAAACCATTCGCATGTCCCGCTCCCTCCATGCAAATCACGGTAATTTTAGGAAGAAAGAATTGCCAACATCGAAAAACCTCATTGGAATTCCTTTTCCAGGTTCCATCTTGGAGACATCTCTTTCTTTCAGGCCATCTAATGTCTTTTCCGAGTTATTTATTTATTTATTTATTTATTATTATTATTTTTTAAAAAAATATATATTTTATTGATTTTGTACAGAGAGGAAGGGAGAGAGACAGAGAGTTAGAAACATCGATGAGAGAGAGTCATCCATCGATCAGCTGCCTCCTGCACACCCCCCACTGGGGATATGCCCGCAACCAAGGTACATGCCATTGACCGGAATCGAACCCGGGACCCTTCAGTTTCCAAGCTGACGCTCTATCCATTGAGCCAAACCGGTCTCGGCCAAGTTATTTACTTTTTTAAAATGGACACGGACCACGTGTAGGCCTATTGGATTCCACAAATTATTACATTTCCCATCTCCCAGGTTTTGTGTTTTTTCCCTGATGCCATAGTTCAAGATAATGTTTCTTTAATACTACACGCAGAATGCCAGAGATTCATAAGAGCTTGTGACATCTTAATGTCCACAGTGACTTTTCACTGGTCATAGCCGGCCGTGATGGACAGCTCCGTACTGTATGGGGCACAGCCGCTCAGTGCGATGCGGAAAGGTGCCAGCGGCCCCTCACTCCCATGAATAACGGTTCAGGCCCCGCATGTTAATTTTGAAGTAAAACACATGTTTAAATTTAGTGCGTGTGCCTTCAATTTCTAGTCCTTTTATTCTTCCAGGGGAAAAAAAAAATCAAGCAGCTATACTTTAAATGAATTTAATGAACTGCAAAAACTGACATTTTCACTATAAAAGTCACACTTCATTTAATGAGTAGTTAAATATTGATGCTATATTAAAATGCAGGCAGAATAAAAATGGCACAGTGGAGTTCAAAATAGGAATTCAGGGTTCTCTTAGGTTGAAAATTTCATGAACTGAAAAAAGAAACCCCACCAGTGTTGTTCATTAGAATGTCTTCATAAACACAAATAATTCCAGTGAAATAGCCTATGAGCCTTCTGCCCATCAATCCCAGCTGATGACTGAGGTTAGTCTTCCTTTCCTCTGTTAGCTTCGACGTCATTCTCTGTGGCCAAAGGACCTGGTGGTGTGAAAAGCGGTTCCTGTCTTTAATGAGAAAGGTGCTAAAATGATAGGTGTGGAGCCCTATGAACCAGGAGGTCAGGGTTCGATTCCCAGTCAGGGCACAGGCCTGCGTTGCAGGCTGGATCCCCAGTGTGGGGCGTGCAGGAGGCAAACCATCCATAATTCATCTCTCATCATTGATGTTTCTCTCTTTCTCTCTCTCTCTTCTTCTCCCTTCTCTGGAATCAGTAAAAATATATTTTTAAAAAATTATAGGGGTGAGATCCAGTTTTGTTGAACTGACTTACTTGGATATGAAGAAAACAACAACTGTATGTTGATAGCGATTCTAGAAAAATAGTTGAGCTGAGGCCTATTCTGTTGTAAGTCCACTGTTCTCCAGTGGCTCCATTCAGAGTCAAAGTCAAGTCCATATGAAATCCTACACAGAGCCTTAGCGTGGAGGCCTCCATGATCTCCTTGATCTTGTCTCTCAAGCGGGCTCAGGCCCCTCCACAACACGCCTGTGTCCTTGTTACACCAGGCATACTCCTACCACAGGACCTTGGTGTCTCTGCCCCAGGCTCTTCCTTTCTGCAGATATTTTCATGTCTCACTCTCTCATTTTCTTAAGATCTTTCCTCCACCATCCCCCTTTTCTCAGGGAGGTGTTTAGGCCCATCCTATCTAAAATAGCACCTTCTTCCCTTTCCCTGGTGTTCTTCATTCCCTTCCCCTGCTGTGTTTTCCTCCGAGTGCTGGGTCTTAAGATACACTCTGTTTTACAGATTGCTGTGTCTTCTCGAACATAACCCTGTGAGGGCAGAGAATTTTGCCTCTGTTCTTCATTGTTTTATCCCTCTTGACCAGATCTGTGCTGGCTGGTTCAAGAAGTATTTCCGGAATGCACAAATGAATGGAAGAAAGTGAAATTTTCAAGGCCAGGAGGGAATCTCCTAGTTTTAACATGAAAGACCTGTGTCTTTCATCTCGACCAACTCGGATGGTCGGTCACCCTCCGCAGAGAGAACGCACTGGAAGGTTGTGGAGTTTGAAGGAGGTCAGAGCTCACATGCTCAGGTTCATAGAGACCAGGAAGGTGAACTGAACTTGGGCCTCTCTCCAGGCTGGTTGCAGTTTCATGCTGGCCAGATGTAGCTCTAGGGAATTGTGGACCAGTGTTGTCTGAGCTCCAGAATTTTCAGGGAGAACCAGACCTTTTGGTTTTGTAACGTTTTCAGTTTTTAAATGTTGGCAACTTATTCACAACTGTCTCAGGATTGTGTGTGGCCTGTGGGCGGTCTACCTTGGCTCAAGTAGACCTGGGCTTCCAGCTCTTTGGGAGACAAGCCTCTGAGCCTTAATCTTGAGTCCTAAATGAAGGACATCGTCATTAAGTGTTTTTATGGTTTGGAGGCAAGACATAGTATTGTTAGCTGTAGGTCAAGGTTTTATGGAACCTACATGGGATCGTATTGGTATCTGTGGAATATCGCCAGGAATGGTTCCAAGCGTGTTAATCCATTTCATACACTTTACGTGTATGTATACATTGAATCCTCAACAACTCTTATCAGGTACATACTGCTGGTGTCCAATGTACAGTAGACTCATCAGATTAAATAACTCATTCAAGGTCACAGGCCGGGAGGTGATTGATCTGGGATTTTAATCATAGGCTGGATCTGGGGCCTGTGCACCTTACCCGCCTGTCTCTCAGATGTGAATGTGGATCAGAGTCACCTGCAGGACTTGTTAGAATCTAGATTGCGGAGCCCCACACCCAGAATCTCTGGTTCACTGTGAGTCTCACCATCCCAAGGCACTGAAGAGACCTGGAACCGGTGGATTGAACGTATTTCCTCCTTGGAGCTGTGTCCGCACAGTTGAGCTCTGATGTCAGACTTGCCTACTCTGGTGATGGCAGTGTCTTCTGCCTGGGCAGCCATAGACAAATGCATGGGTTTAAGAAGCAATAATATGGGTTTTGTGGAAAAGGAAGCACTTCCTGGATCCCTGTAGTCCTACACAACCAGCAGTTGGACATCCCCTAAGGGGTCCTGGATTGGAGAGGGTGCAGACTGGGCTGAGGAGACCTCGCCTCTGTGCACGAATATCATGCACCGGGCCTCTAGTAGTTATATAAAACCCCAATCCCAGACAATATCTTTACCATGTGGCTGATAAATCCTATTTTGAATAAATTTGCAAACTTAGTTTAATATTATTCAGCTGCATCCTGAAGACCTCTGTAATTTTCAAATGTCCCACAGAGAAACCAGGTCTGGCCAGGGACAGGAGCAGACACGAGGGCGAGTTGGTGGAGGACTAGGGGAAGTCAATGGTGAGGGGCTTCTGGGATGTGATTGGATTGATAGCTACCAAGATAGGCCATGAAACCACACTGAATCGCATAGAAAGTATTTCAGGTATCTTTCCCTTCCAGTGCTTCCTGTTCCATCGATGAGAAAAATCTCAGCGGGGTGCCAATATGTCTTTAACACCTAGCGCTTGCTTATCTCTCCTTTCTACAGAGGGATTGAGAGAGGGAGAGGGGGAGGAAGAGGAAGGGGACCAGGGAGGGAGAGGATGCAGGACCCAATGTCAAACTCTTCCGCAGCTAGTAGTTTGCTAGATTTAGTTAGATTATTTTGCCATTATTGTATTTCTTTTGGTGATTATATTCTACGTGTGTCAAGGAAGCCTGCATTTTCCACTTAACAATGTAAAGCTGTTTTGTTAATATAAAACACAACTTTTTAAAAAATTTTTATTTCAGTGACTGCACTAAAAGAGTAAAGTTTACAATACCTTTTTCATATTTCCCAAATTCTAAGAGTTCTGGAAAACCAAGTTAAACAAATAAGTTGATAGCAACCCACTTGCAGGGTCCCGGGGTGCATGCAAGGCTGTTCCTGCCCTGTATGTATCTCCTTCGTGGGAAATAATGCGTATGTTTGATTATGGGGTGCTGTCCTACACCACGGGAGCTGTTATGTAAGCAGTCACACTCGAGTGTAAATTTTGGTAGGAAAGGAAAAAGGAAATGATTCACTCAACCACAGATTATGAATGACCGTTTGGAATAGGATTCAAATCAGATACAATACATCCCGTCCGGATGGAGAACGCTTGGAAAAGTGGTTCCTTGGTCTTCGCCCTTGAAATCGATGAGGAATCTGTGAGGGAACGTGATTTTTTTAAATTGATATGACTCGGATGGCCAAGAAGCCCTCCCCCCCTTCTAAATCTCTGTAGGCCGCTCTTCCCTTCTGTGCTGTATTGCGTATTTCCCCCCAAAGTAAATGTAGATATTTAAGAACTATGTTGCTGCCGGTTTCTTGTAAATATTAGAATTCTGTGCGGGAATGTTGGTGGGAAAGCCGGCGTTCGGACTGACACCATTAGCGGCGAGGTAGAGAAGATGTTTTATTAAATCCTAATTTCATATGTTATTTAACAAGTAGCCAGCTTTGAGCACATTAATCTCTCTTTTTAATTCAGGGTTGATGGTCTGGGTCTTACATATTGTATCCCCCGAATAGGCCATTCAATAACTATGCAAAATATCTATTTCTCCCCCGGGTGTGTGCGCTTTGATATTTTCTGATCCTTATTAAATTTAAACAGGATCAAATTTATACAGCTCCGGCGGAGATTTATTAAAAGACACTGAACGGCCAGCTTGTGGGGAGTGCAGTGTGCTGGAATAACATATGCCTTCTACCGGAGAATAGTAATTATTGAGACTCAGATAAATCTGTAGGCGGTTAAGTATATATGGAAAAGATATCAATTGCAGTTCTTCAGAACGTGCCTGAAATATCATTTGAAGATGTGTGACTGAGCCAAGGGACAAACCCCATCCTTGTAGACTCTAAATATTTAGCAATCTCCGAAAGGCAGGGTTTTTTTGGGGGGGTTGTTTTATAGTCCGAAGGGGGGTGGGGACTCAGCATGATCAGAAATGTGACGTGTTGCAGCACACGCCGTCTGTGGAGGCACCTGTGTTGGACGCTGCCTTCGCTTTTATGAAATAGAACGCAAAGCACACGTGTTACAGTTTGCAGAACCTCTTTTATTTTTATCTTTTCCGGGAGCAGACATTTGGGGTTCCTTTGCCTGGGGCTTGGGAGAAGGACTGCAGGTGGACTAAATAGACTCTTAGTTGTTTCAGACTCGTTGTCATTGTTGATGTTTTTCAAATCCTGATTGGTTTTGAATGTTGTGTTTTCCTACACATCTTTAAGGCGGTCCTGGTGTATTGACTCTGAGGGGAAAGGTTGCCCTCTTCCCAATTTATCCATTTTTTTCTTAGTGTGATGGCATCGTGGGGGAGGGTTGGGGTTTTAAATACTGAGCAGGTAGGTATGGTAGGTTACATAGCCCTTCTGTTCCTCCCGACCTGCCGTGGATCGGATGCTTTATCCTTCATAAACTATTGAATGCATCACATTAGTCATTATTAGTGTTTTTGTCTTCTCTCTATTTGTGGGCGCTCCTGGGGGCTGGCCAGGCCGTCACCAGAGTTCTGAGAGGCACAAGAGGGTTTGTCCAGCAAACCATCCTGGCCTTGTCACTCCCTTCCCCTCCCCTGGAATCTGGATTCCTTTCTCTGCCCAGTTCTTGTATAGAAGCAGAGGTGCCTGTGGAGGTGGGCCCTTCTGCTCTCCTGGTCAGACTCTTGGAGTGTCCAGGAGACTGGACTGCAGGATGGAACGAGGGAGCTCTGAATGGTGGCCCCGAGAGGAAGGGAGTTAAGCTCTCCCTGGAGATTGCCCAGTGCTGCCTCCACCAGACTGGGCATTGGCAAGGGGTAGTCGGGGCAACGGGGATAAGTAACTTCATTTTTGTACTTCTTCCTTTCTTTAAAAATTGTAAATAGATTTTTGTGAGAGAGAGAGAGAGAGAGAGAGAGAGAGAGAGAGAGAGAGAGGGAAGGAAGGAGGGAAAGAGAGAGAGAGAAGCACCAATGTGGGAGAGAAACATTGATTGGCTGCCTCCCCACTGGGTATTGAACCCACAACCTGGTCTGTGCCCTGACTGGGAATCAAACCCACCTCCTTTTGGTGTAGGGAACAACACTTTAGCCAACGGAGCCACCTGGCCAGGGGGCTGTATTTATTATTTCTTAACACATAGTATGCATGCGTGTGTGTGTGCTCTCATGTGCGTGTGCTGTTTTTACAAGAGAATCACTATTCACTTGTTGTAGTATTCTGTTGGGTCATAATTAATACGTGTTTGTACATGAGGCTCTAGGTAGGCACTAAGAATTATTCGTGTCAAGGCAATCAGGTGTGTGTGTGTGTGTGTGTGTGTGTGTGTGTGTGTGTGTGTTTGGTCAGACTTACTAAGATATTACTACATATAGTAAGCTTTGTCGATTTTAAGTTCTGACGACCATGTAGGTGTGACAACTCTACCCTGATATAAAGCATTTCATCACCTCAGGAAATTTCCTTGTCCCCCGCTTACCCACAACCACTGCTCTCTGTCCACGTGAAGTTCATGCATTTATGTTTAAAGCAAGTAAATTATTCTAACGAGTATGTAAATGTTTATGTAGGTATAACCAGAAGTAAACCTTACATTTTATAGTTTTTCATTCTTCCAATTTTGGTGATGTCGAGTCATTATCAGAGAGAGGAAATGTCATATATTTGAGTAAAAACTTTACATCAATTATAGTGAAAAGGATTGTGCCCCAAACGATCTGTTACTTAGAAAGTAATTGGAATTGGCTGTGTCGCCAACGTTTCTCCTCCATTGTGGCTTGTGAATGAGAAAGGTCATTCTGAAAGCTTTTAGATAATGCATTCAGGCCCTTTCTCCTGCAGATAAAATTTTTATTTGTATGTCTATTTCTGTATGGGCAGAGTATTATAATTTGCCTTTTATAGTGTTGGTTAGAGCCACAGTGTACTGTAGACCTAGATCCTGAAATATGAACATGGATAAAAATATTAAACGATATTTTAAAATCCCAGTGTGTTAATTAATCCTTAGTTGTTGTTTTTTTTAAAGTATTACATCCATGATCCTGTTGGATATCTGTGTGCAATTTGAAAGTTATTTCATATTTAAGGTCATTTGCAATACTAAGACTTTGGACCAGATGAGCTCAGATGTCCTTTACATTTTAAAATATATAAATATTTGAGTTATTTTTTAACAAATGCATGTGAGTATCTGATATGTGTGTGTGTTGTGTATGTATGCAGGTGTGCATATAAAGATTCACACACACATGAATTATAAATGGGAAAGAAAATGGAAACATCCAAAGTGATTATGCTGTTGCTATTTTTAGTTATTGTTTCAGAATATTTATTGTAAAGATAATTAAAATCCCAGAGGTTGATTATACCAGTTGGAACAGTGAAGAAGGTGGAAAGCTAAGTACTACAGAGATCCTTATTATCAAGAAAAATACACACACACAAAAAGACAAAAGGAAAAAAGTCAGCACAGCCTGTTCTTCTGTTTTTGCTCCTTCGAATTTATAGAGTAACATGAGCCACTGGCTTCATAAATGCGCAGATCTCAAATGCTGGGCACTAACGGGCATTTTTTTTTCAGTGTTGTCAGAACTTTTGTTTGCACCTGGTGTTACCCGCCATCACTGAATAATGGAGTGATAATGACTGTTATTTTTAAACCAGAGTATAACATCAGGGGAGGGTGAGAAACACAGAGAGCCCAATCCCCCGAGGGAGGAGGGAAAAATAGTGTCAAGCATGATAGAACTGTCGAAAGTCCGTGCAGCCAGCTATGCAGACTTAGAGCAGAAGTCACGGAATGGTTCGTTCCACAACTCAGAAGGGGGGGAAAAAGACTCTTTTTCCTTCATGAAGATGAACATTCAAAGAAAAATGGGTAGCCTTTGGATACCCATGAACTAGGATGGAGAAACCATCCTACTAGACAAACACAATAATTCAGGACCACGGACAGAGGCACTGGCATGCCTCTCCCCACTTAAAACCTTTGTGTGTGTGTGTGTGTGTGTGTGTGTGTGTGTGTGTGTGTGTGTAAACTCTTCTTTAATTTATCCATTTGCTTTATTTATTCATTCCACAGCTACATATTGAGTATGTGGCATGGGGCAAAACAAGACAGACCAGAGCTCGGCTCTTAGGAGACTTGTATTCTCTTAGGTTTTTGATAATCAAGTTAGCGCTTTTATAAAGTTACATGCTCCTCCTCTTCTTCTAGGGCTTGCCTCCTCCAAAGGGATTGTATCTTCTACAAATACCTCTTAGGTTCTCAACCTACTACCATGTTTTTTCATGTATAAGTCATCCCCATGTATAAGACGCCCCCCACTTTTCTAATCCAGAATTAAGAAATCAATATTTTAAACATTTTGCTGGTTTTCTTCTTAAGGCTTTCTTCTTCTTCTTCTTTTTCTTTTTCCTCTTCTTCTTCTTCTTCTTCTTCTTCTTCTTCTTCTTCTTCTCCTCCTCCTCCTCCTCCTCCTCCTCTTCTCCTCCTCCTCCTCCTCCTCCTCCTCCTCCTCCTCCTCCTCCTCCTCCTCCCCCCCCCCTTTTTTTCATCTTAAGTTCTTCCTGTTTTCTCCACTGTCACGTCCTACTCAGTGAGATGAGGTCCACGTGGTCTCTCTGCAGCTCTCTGTCCATGCTCTTTTTGCACAGCTGATCACACTCAGTTTGAATTTTGCAGAGTAAGACAATTGCTTACCAGTATTTATCTTTTTATTTTTTGACCTCTTCATGGGCTCAGAATGCTCTGGTCCCTGTTGCCTCTGCGCACTCTCCACCTCCACCTCCAATCACAGCATCAGAAAGTAACAATGAGGCTCGTGATTGGAGGAAGCCTGTTTGCCCATTTTGGGCAGCTACTCACATCCTCCTGGCTCCCTCCTTGGCTGCCTTCCGATTTTAGGAAAACAGTGCCGTATACACAGAAAAATACGGTAGTCTTCTTGCAATATACTCATCCTACCACCGTCTTCACAAGCCTTCTATCTCCTGGCCCTGCGGTTAGAACTGTTCTGATCTCCGACTTTACAGCCACATTGAGAAAACAGAGCCCGTTTTCTCTGTCTTTCAATGGCTGCTTGAAAGGTGAACCAGGTGTGCTATGGGGTAGTTCACTAGTTAAGTACCAGGTGGGTTCTTGCTCAAAAGCAGTCTTGCGGAGGTAAATTTGAAAGTGTTGGCTCTTGACTTATGACTGAGATGGCACCCATAAAGGGAGGCATAGTGATGTTTAATTAACATTGATATAGGCCCCGATAATATGAAATTGGTTAAACTTGTGCATTGGAGAGGCATTTTGATAGTGTGGTAAATCATGGATCTGGAGCTTCGTAACCATTAGTTTGACTCCCATAGTTGCCATTTATTAGCTTTGTGCCTTTGTTTACATTATGTCATAATCTCTGAACTGTGATTTTTTCAGAAATAAGGAGATAGTAGTACCTGCCTCAGATCCATACGAGGTTTAATGAACATAAAGCACCTAGAAAAAGTATGTGTAAGTTCTCTAAATATTTTTTAATGAATCCAGGTGAAGGGGGGATAAATGGCAATGGAAGGAGACTAGGTGTGGCAAACACACAGTGCAATGTAAAAATGCTTTATTATAGAACTGTACACCTGAAGCATTTTTTAATTTTATTAACCAATGTCACCCCAGTACATTTAATAAAATGTGTTTTAGCCCTGGCCTGTTTGGTTCAGTGGATAGAGCACCAGCCTGTGGACTGAGGGATCTTGGTTCGATTCTGGTCAAGGGCATGTACCTTGGTTGCAGGCACATCCCCAGTGGGAGGTGTGCAGGAAGCAGCTGATCGATGTTTCTCTTTCATTGATGTTTCTGACTCTCTGTCCCTCTCTCTTCCTCTCTGTAAAAAATCAGTAAAATATGTTAAAAAAACAACATGTTTTAAAAACATAGAAGAAATACATATTCAACTAAAGGTAAAAAAAATTTAGTGAAATTCCTCGTATTTTGAAAGTCCTACCTTTTAGATTTTTCCATTTCGGCTTTTCTATCTCAATTCTAGGTCACTGCGTTTGCTCGGTGGAGTTAGTTACAGAACTAGAATAGAAGCAGCACAGAAACATCATGTCACTTTTATTTTGGAAAAGAGCTCATGTTTCCTGAGCCCTTAGACAGGATCCTAGGTACTTTGCATATATTACGCCATTTTAACCACAAAAGAGCTTGTTTTCAGTGTATTTTCAATTATTTCTATCTCATCTGGACTTGTGTAGTTTTCACTCATGTCTTTTTATTAAATTTTTAAAAATATATCTTATTGATTTTTTACAGAGAGGAAGGGAGAGGGAGAGGGAGAGACAGTTAGAAACATCAATGAGAGAGAAACATCATCCATCAGCTGCCTCCTGCCGCTCCCTTCTGGGGATCGAGCCAGCCACTGGGCATGCGCCCTGACTGGGAATCAAATCACAGCCTCTTGGTGTACTGGACAATGCCCCATCCAGCTGAGTCACTTGCCAGGGCCATTCCCCTGAAATTCTTATTTATTGTCATTTATCTCTGCCTATTTCCATTTGTCAGGGGCAGGGACCTTGTCTCTTGTTGCCAACCCCCTGTTAAACACATAGCGTAGTACCTGGCATACAGTAAAAATACACAGGGCCTTTGTTTTATGCTTGGGTATATAGGAAAATGGAGGCTCCTGATGGTTGGACTATCTTCGGAGTAAAGTTCCGGGTTATAGAACATTTCGGGGCTGAAATCATTTTGAATATAACTCATTGGTTTTGTAGTTGTTTTTTCCTTAAAAAACCCTTCCTGGCAGTTGGACAACTATTTCTGAGGCACATTTTTGTCCTTTTAATTCACTTGAAAGAAAATCACTTTGAGCCAATATTTCTCTGTGTGTGTTTTATTTTTTCTCCAGAATGTGTCCTGATTTCTGGGGTAATTGAAATAAAAATATTCTTTTTCTATAAAAACCATCTTAAAGATGAGTCACCGAATACAATCACAGAAGTACAAGCCACAAGGGTGGTCAGTGTCTCACATTTGATCCTCACATTTACTCTGGGAGGGAAGGATGAAGGCATTAGCATTTAGAAAATGTTTGGCTTTAGCTATCTTCTTTGGTTTTAAGTATTCCCTGAAATTATAAAGTCAAATACGATTTTACACTGAAAAATCTTTAAGTATGCTAATTTTAAAAAAAGTATGTTAATTATTTAAAAAAATTCATTGGAGAACAGACTGATAGTTTTCAAAATTCTGAAGACCTTAAGACTCCCTCTTACAACTGCTGCCGGGATCCTTCATGTTTTCTCGGAATAGTCCTGATTTTTCTGGAACTCTCTGGGTCACTCAGAGTGCTTGTATTCATTCGTTCTTGCAAACACACATGATATAAAAAGAAATCTTATTGTGTGATAGGAGAAATGGGATCCAAATCTGGATACAACTTACTCACATTGACTTTTTAAGAAAATATATTTTTATTGATTTCAGAGAGGAAGGACAAGGGAGAAAGAAATAGAAATATCAGGGATATAAGAGAATCATGGGTCAGCTGCCTCCTGCACGCCCCCCGCTGGGGATCAAGCCCACAACCCCGGCTGGTGCCTTAACCCGGAATTAAACCATGACCTCCTGGTTTAGAGGTTGATGCGCAACCACTAGCTCAATGCTGGTCAGGCCACTTTTACTTTAAAATACTTTCTTATACCCTTGGTTCTTTAGTATTACAGATAACCTTCTTATTTTTTTTGTGGACTTCACATTCATGTTGCTATTTTAGTGTCCTGAATTCAGAGCTCTTTATAGGAAGCTCTTTGTTTGAATCAGTTATAATTTATGCTAGTGGCTTGGTACACGGATTCATGCACATCAAAAGGAAATTAATTAGAGGAAAGATTCAAGCAGTAATTATGTTACTGCAAAAATTACATGTTAAAGTAGTATACTAGTATGTAATCCAGTATTATAAGATTAAAACACGTGGGTGATTGGTGCCAGCCAGAGCTTTATATGTATCCTGCACGCGTGAGTAAACGTTTATTTTTAAATTGCCAGTGCATGCCATAGGTACCGGCTGGTTGGTCAGTCGGATGGTCAGACGGATGGTCGGTCACTTAGCCTTTTATATATATATAGAATAGATTCTATGAACGCTCAGATGGTCACAGCGTGACCCGTTGGAGTCTCCTAAGTTTCCTCACCGGTCCTCTGGGCGACACTGCCGACATTCCTGATGGCACTTTTGTTTTCCGAGAGCCACAGGAGGTCCCTGTCCATCTGGATGCTCTCCTGGCTTTGCACATGGAGTCAGCTCTTCTCCATGGAGCTGGTTCCTGCAGGAGAGAAAGGCATGAAAGGCTCAGCTTTGGAGGAAACGCCATTCAAGTGCCTCCGAAGGATGGAGTGCCTCCCTGTGAGGTCATTCCAGGGCGAGTGCTGGAAAGGTCACATTTTGCTAAGGTCACGGGTTCAACTAGCTATTTCCAATGTCCATCCAGCCTTACTAAATCCATTTCTTATTTTGTAATATAAAAATTTTACATAGATTTCTGCTCACCTGGGAATTTTTAAGGCCCTCATCCTAAGAATTACTTTCATTCCCTTCTCTTCTTTACTATTTAATTTTTTAAAAATTTTTTATTGAGTTTACTCATTTATCACTTCATTGTAATTACTTTGTGGACACAGATATTTTGAGATTGTCTATGCTTGTCACAAGAGAAGAGTGAAAAATGTAAACTTGTAAGTGGCAGGTGTTCTCTTTCTTGGAAATGTAACCGATCTATTTTGAGGTGCAGGGGGAGGGGGCGGGCTCCCAGGGGGGATGGGAGGAAGGTAGCTGATATTGTCCTTGAAGGCTCCCCCTGGTTCCTGGGAGGGACGGGACTGGGGTGCTTGGAAGTTTCATGCAGCAAATACCAGGCTCCATCCTTGCAGCGATAGCTTGTCTGCATCCACGGGTGATGCATATATGCTTACAAGTTCACTGGTGGCCCTCTTTCTACCCTCCCTCCCCTCCCTTCCCTCTGAGGTTCAACATTCTTTATGCTCCTATGGTCTGGGTCTATTTTTGATCATCTGTTTATTTGGTTCATTCAATTCCACTTATGGGAAGACCTATTTGCCAATGACACATTTGATAACCGGTTAATCTCCAAAATGTAGAGGGAACTCATACAACTTAGCAAAAGGAAGATAAACAATCCAATTAAAACATGGGCCAAGGACCTAAAGGGACACTTTGCGACAGTAGCCACTCAGAAAGCCAAGAGACACATGAAAAAAAAAATGTCCAAAGTCACTAATCACCTGAGAGATGCAAATCACAATGACTATGAGATATCGCAAATTCAGATTTAATGGCTAATGATACTAGAACTGCCGCTGTCAATCATTGTGCCCAACATACCACAAGATGGTATGCTAAAGCCTGTTTTAAACAATAGCTAGGTGTTCATGTGTGTGCATGCACTTAGGCATTCTGTGTGATCGTGTGTGCACATGGACCCACGCATGCACCTTAGGCCACACTGCATGATCTGGAGGAACTGCGGGTGTGATTGGCAAGTGTGAAATTGAATTTAATATGAGATTCTCTGTCTTAGGTAAAATATTTGAAAGAGTGTCGAGAGCGGAAAGCTGACTAGCTGGGTGGGAAAAATGGCTTGTGTGTTCTGGGAGCGAGAGGTCTGAATGTTAAAATGTCATGTCCATGGCAAAACACGCTCGGAACGAGGCTGAGGAATTTGATTTTAGCGGGGAAAGCTTCAATTTGCTTGTAACACGAGGTACATGCTATTAATTGCACCAAAGATAACATACTAATTAAGAGGTTCATGCGTAGCTGTCAGAGGTTAACTGCACCCTGACGGGCTTGGAATAGAAACTAATTATATTATGTTCTCTAAAAGGAATATTTTTACCCACTCCTCTACAATACCTTATTATAGTAGCGTGTGGGTCCCCCCCCCCCCCCCACCCCCCGCTTAGCTTGGAAAGAAATCTTTGAGACGTTCTTTATTATAAAACTGCAATGATAAGCATTCAAATCCCATGACGAGGCTATATAAATAGCTTTACTTGCAACATTAGCTTCCAGCGTGGTTATAGAGGTAATTCGCAGTAAACCGTTATTCATGTTTGCCACTTAGAAGAAAGATACACAAAGCGGTCTTCCCTAAACTTCATTGCCCTGGGCTGAAGGAACGGCGCAACACGCAGGAATTCTGGAAATGCTCTCATGCTCAAATGAGTTCCTTTATCAAGAGCAATCCCTGTTGGGTTGTTAGTAGGCCAGAGATGTGGGCCTGTTCACTCTTTTATTGCATTTTAAACTTCTTAATCATCATATCTGTGAATACACACGTACATCTAACGGTCCTGTGGCTTTCAATGGTGAAGTCTGTTTTATATGCAAGTGACGAGCACATTGAAGACTGATGATAGAACAGTCACCTGTGGACCCAACTCCCAACTGCATTGAAAGGCATGTCCTTCCCGGTTGCGACTTCCTGCAGCCCCGCCCCCAGAAGTCCTCACGTCTCTGACTTTTACATTTGTCATTTCCTTGTTTAACAGTGTGACTGTACATCCGGTTACCCCTCAGCACCAGTGGTTCAATTTTGCGTATTTCTGATCTCTGTAGTAAGGAATGATATTGTATATTTTCCTTTTCTGACTTACTTTCCTCTCTCAGTGTTACTTTTGTAGTAGGCATCTCAGATGATACATGGGGCTGTAGTTAAAAATAATAATAATAATAATAAATTAGATATATATATTTCAGAGAAGCAGGGAAAGGAAGAAAACATCAATGATGAGAGAGAACCATGAATTGGCTGCCTCCTGCCCATCCCACACTGGGGATTAAGCCCACAACCCAGGAATGTCCCCTGACTGGGAATTGAACCGTTACCTCCTGGTTCATAGGTCGATGCCCAACCTGTGAGTCACGTCAGCCAGGCATGTGGCGTGCTTTGGTTTTCATAGCTGTAGACTGTTCCGTTGTGTGAAGGCGCCATTTCTGTGTGGACATGTACACTCGTTACACCATTTTGCTGTTCTCAGCAGTGTCCCTGCAGGCATCCCGTCTCTGTATCCCCGTGTAACATCCCAGAGGGGTGCAGGGTAGGGTTTGGGTTTGCCGGGGTAATAGTGACTGCTTTCCAGAATGGTCTTACTGTGTTCCACTCCCACCCCCATGTCTCCATGCGGGACGCTGCCTCCAGACCAGCCTTCACCACCGCGTCCCAGCTTTGCGCATGGCAAATGGGTTCTCCAGGCCAATCGGAGGGAAACTTTTCTCAAACTTCTGGCAGGTCTGCTGTGATGGCATATGTCTCAGCGAACAGTGCTGCATCCGAAGTGCTCAATATTTGTGATCAAATATTAAACATGTGCAGTAACAAACCTGAGACTCATTAGTCATATTGTTCTAGTTATGCAAACCCCAGAACTTCCTCATGTTGATTTCAGAGAGGAAGGGAGAGGGAGGGAGACAGAGAGAGATTAACGATGAGAATCACTGATCCGCTGCCTCCTGCATGCCCCCTATTGGGTGGGATCGAACCTGCAATCCCAGCATGTGCCCTGACTGGGGATCGAACCAGGGACCTCTTGGTGCATGGGGGCGATGCTCATCCAACTGAGCCACGCTCACCGGGCACGTTTCTCCTTTTCATACATCACCAGGGCCTCCTGTTCCGTGGAACTTCTGGCCCCTCCACTCTGCATGTCCCTAGACCCAGTACCATGCCTCGCCTTTCTGTCTCTCCTGTCTGATCCCGTCCTTGTCCAGCCCCGTGGGTCTTGAAGAGCCTCCTTTATCCCAGCCGTGAAACCAGCCCTATCCCTCCCACCCTTTGAACCTCACCAGCGCTTTGAAATGTCACGTTAGCAGGAAAGAGCGTAGAGCTGACACGCGTGTGCGTGGGGCCCTGTGTGCATAGCCATCCCTCATTCCTCTTCATGTTGGGCCTGAGCTTCTCTGCCCGGGGCCTTTGCATCCTCTCCCAGCCACAACCAGGCACGGCCAGCCTATGCTGCCCTCGTTTCCAGCGAGGCTGAGAGACACTCCTTAATCCCCGGATTTTCGTGACCCGTTATTTATTAAACATCTCATCTCATTCCATCTCGTGAACATGGAAGTGGCGATTCTGTTGGAGAACAAATGCCAGCGTATGATGGCGGGGTTGGGAAAACAGCCATAAAGCAGGCTCTGAGGCGAGGGTGGAGTTACCTGCCCCGTGTGCTCTTGGAGCCTTGGTCGGCAAACTGCGGCTCGAGAGCCACATGTGGCTCTTTGGCCCCTTGAGTGTGGCTCTTGCACAAAATACCACGGCCTGGGTGAATCTATTTTGTAGAAGTGGCGTTAGAAGAAGTTTAAGTTTAAAAAATTTGGCGCTCAAGAGAGATTTCAATTGTACTGTTGATATTTGGCTCTGTGGGTTAATGAGTTTGCCGACCCCTGTCTCAGAGTATGGTTGTATTGTGATGGGACCGGTTAATGTAAAATACGTGTGTTCTTCCCAGAAATGCATCCTTTGGTTCCAGTAATGTAAGAGGAACGCTCTTCCCGTTTGCTTTTTAGTCTTGTTCTTTGGGAGTTAGAGAAAAATAAGTTCTGTAGAATCTTGTTGAGAAAATCTGTCAATACTTTAAAAAATATATATATATTTTATTGATTTTTTACAGAGAGGAAAGGAGAGGGATAGAGAGTTAGAAACATCAATGAGAGAGAAACATCGATCAGCTGCCTCCTGCACACCCCCTACTGGAGATGTGCCTGCAACCAAGGTACATGCCCTTGACCGGTATTGAACCTGGGACCTTTCAGTCCTCAGGCCGACGCTCTATCCACTGAGCCAAACTGGATTTGGCACCACGTTTTCCCTTTTAATCATGGACAGCATTGGATGTGTCTCTGCTTCCAGAGCGATCGTTTGCACCCTCTTCCGTGCCCACCCAGGCCTCTTCTTAGCTTTTCAGAAAATAAAATAAGGTGATGAAATAAATATGTAAAGAGCGCTCTGAGGCTGCATGGTTGGACGGTGTGGGGTTCTGATGGGACAGGGATGCGGGGAGGCAGGCTGAGGGATGGCCTAATGAAGACGAATGGAGAGCATCCTGGGTACCAGCACCGCGCGGGGGGCCGCCGGCCCGGGCTGCGGGAACTGATGGAATCTCATCGCTTCATCTGTCAGTGTCATATTTGGGCTAAAAGTGAGCAGTCTTGTTCTCGTTTCTCCCAGATGGATAGGTCAACGTTAATATTTATGGCCCTTGTAGGACATTTGTTTGATGCATTTCCATTAGCTAGGCAATAATAGAAAGGCAGTGGAGAGAAGCACAAAACAGTTCCCTTCCTATTCAGGTTGAAATACAGGGCACACGACTGATCCCCCCCCCCCCCGCCCCTTTCGGTTGATGACATGATTGTGTATATTAAAGATCCTCGTGAAAATAACGGGGAGGCGGCATGAATAGGCGATATTCTGAGAGCAGCTGGCGGGGTATAAATCGTGTCGTCTTTTGATTTTCACGATGTGGTCATATACTGGGCGAGTTTCTCACGGCTCTCTATTAAATTCTTCATCCCATTTTAGAATAGGAATCACGTGCAATCATCCTCTGGGCTCTACGGCGAATCTCCATAAAGCTAGGGTTTTTATTTATTTTTTTTCACGTGGTAGAGCCGGTGGTTTTCAGTCGCTGACTAATGTTGACTTTTTCCTTTACATCTTTGTGGGAGGGGAAAACAAAGGCCTTGTGATAAACCTCCTTTCCCCACATTGCGCCTGCACGGAAGATAAGACGCTTGCACGTGCAGGAAGATTGGCTCTGCAAAGACACGCAGCTCCCGGTGTGTTAGCTGACGCTCACGTTTTGCAGGAATCGAAAAAAACGTCGGCACGTCCCCCTCGCGCTGCAGAACAGACCTCGCTCTCGGTGAGTGAGGTAGGTGTTGTCTTAAGGGCAAAGCAAACAGCCCAGCCATATGTTTCTATAATTTAAATTAATTTGGTACAGTCATACTGTTAATCTTCAGTGACTTGTTGATTGGCATTTTGCAGACATATTTCTGGAAGGCTCCCAGTGCCGTTTTTCTGCAGCCTCGCTGGCAGTAGTAGAGAGCAACATTTCCACAAATTGGAATCTTGTACAGCCCTGGGAAGCGAGCCAAGATTTAAATTAGACAATAACCTCTGCTCTGTATATAGCTCCCATCCTTCAGCTGCAGGCGGAGTGATTTGTTTAATACAGCCGGCCCCGGAGCATATAATAGACTGATCTATGAGTCAGTCCTTGGCAATGTGTGTTTCTTAAATTCATATAGATTGAACAACTGGTCGGTAATGGACTTAGTTACAGTTGTACAAACAATAACTATTAGCAGGGCCGGAGCAGGCCCGGGAAGGCTGCACGGGGCAGCTGTTTGCGTAGATCCCAAGGCATTGCCGGGATCCAGAATAATTCCCCCTTGGAAGCTGAGGGAGACTCTGTTTCATAAGCCTGGGTGTGTGATTTTTATTTTTATTTTATTTTTTCTTTAGCAAAGTAGCCGTAAAAGTTTTACGTTATAGTTTTCTGTTTCTCCGTTTCTATTTATTTAAAATGGAACCGGGGGACTTAATTTGCTTCCAAGATTGCACCTAACACCAGTCTGCGTGTGGGGCAGGATCACTGGGTTGCAAGTTTTTTTGTGTGTGAGTCTGTCTTTTTGTCTTTTCTTTCTTTCTTTCTTTCTTTCTTTCTTTCTTTCTTTCTTTCTTTCTTTCTTTCTTTCTTTCTTTCTTTTTAAACATTCGCTATTTCTCTTTTTCAAACATTTGCCATTTCTCTGAAAAGAACACCGGTCCCAATACGTGGTTCTCATTTCTTTTCCCAGGTTAGCTTGTCACCGGCCTGCACTGTGGGTCTGTTGAAAGAGATCTTTCCGAACAACAAAGGTCTCTTCTGCAGGGAGAGAAAGCGTGCATCCCCCAAGTTCAGTGCATGTTTATTTAAAAGATTAAAATCATTAGATCAGATCACAGTTTTTTTTTTGTTTTTTTTTGTGTGTGTGTTTTTTTTTTGAGGGGTGCGAGGGGGGCGGTCCAAATGAAAATTGATTTTGCTTCTCCACAAAAGGGGCATCTCAAAGAGGGTATTCAGGAACGCGCACATCGGGGCGATGCGGGAACCTGTTTGCGCAGCTGAACAAAGCCATCCCGTGTTCCCCACTGAGCAGGGCCATGGTCTCGGTGTGGATGGTTCTGGACAGCATTGGCACCTGCCTTTGGAAATCGCTTGTCTGGTGACGCAAAGGGGACCCGTGTTGATCTAAAACGTTTTAATGCCTTTTTTTTTTTATTTTTATATGCTTATGCCAACTCGGGCACGCAGACAAGAACACACCCTGTAACTATTGAACAGAACAGAGACACCTCTCACAGCAGTTCGTGGCGTGCTGCGTGGGCTCAGGGGAAGCCAGGCGGTAGTTAGTGGCGAGTGATATGCCAATCAGGAATTACCATCGCGAGGGTAGCCCGGTGTAACGCACAACCTGATCTGGCGCCGTCAGCTCGATCGAAGCCAACTCTTTGTCTCCTCAAGTTAAGCTCTTGTTTGGCCTCGGTGAAGCTGCCTCCCTGAGGCTCATTTGCATTGCATGAGGGCTATCCTACTTGACAGTTTTATACATTTAGACAATCTTGATTACATGGTATTTTGCATGTATTTCTAAGCTCCCAGTTTCTGTGTTACGTGGGCTTTTAAGTCTTCAGTGGAAGAGAAGGAAAGACATAGGTAGGATCTAATTGTGTGTGTGTGTGTGTGTGTGTGTGTGTGTGTGTGTGAGAGAGAGAGAGAGAGAGAGAGAGAGAGAACAGCATCTAGGAAAATTGGGTAGAGAGCCTCTTCCCACGGGCCCCGGGTTCAGGCAGGAATGGGTGAGCATTGCTCCTGGCTGGCTGGAGGTTGTTGGCACCGTTTCTCAGACCTTCATTCTAGTGAGAGTCCGTGGAAGACCAGCTGATACTCAAGTCTCACTAGACCAAAATAGAGACTTATACTTTGTGCCCTCCCTCCCATCCTGTGATAATTTGGAGAACTTCTAGATGAAGTTGGGAGGAAATGTGAGGATCAGATGCCTCGCTGCAAGAATTTGGAGATGGTATGTGTGCCAGTCGGGCCCTGGAAGGGCAGGGGTGCGTCTAAACACCAGTGGGCGTTAAGGGTGCACCAGCGGGCACCAGACAGACTAGCTGCAGATCCTCTGCCCACCACGGGTGCCTGCCCACTGTGGCTTTTGAACAAGATGCTGAACTGCTCTGAGAATCCACGTAGGCAGCTCCCCATAGAGCTTCTGAGCAAGGGGGAAGGTTAGTATTAATAGCCATAAATGTTAGTATTGAGATGGTCTGTCTATTAGCTGCTCTCGATCTAATGAGATTTGGAAAAGCTGGTCCAGAGAGGTAACTTTCACCCATGCTGACCTCTCATCAGCAAATTATCTGATCATTATCAGTGGAAGGTCCCACGGCTGCTTTCCATATTGTGGGAAGAAAGGAATTTTGAAAAAAAAAAAAAAAGTCATCTGGGAACTGCATTTTGAGAAGAAGGAACATCTCTGTTTCCAAATGTGCTTTCTGACCCCTGACTTCTTGCGAGACCATATGATGTCTGAAAGGCAACAGAGTTTTCTCACGTCTCTTATGAGCTCCTCGATAATCATAATCCTTCAACTCAGTATCAGCATCAGCTCATTCTCCGGATGAAACAGGAGCTGAGTGGATGTAAGGAGTTTGTAATGAGCTTATGTGACCCCAGCTGGGGGGTGGGATTTGAACCCATAACCTCCAGATGGCAAACCCGTGCCCTTGCCAGCCCAGCAGGCAAAATTCCTGTTTTTAGGAGAACAACCTCTTCATGGAGATGCTGTTAACCACCCGCCTGTGTAGTGCTGGGGGGGTGGGGGGGCGTTGTCATTAGTGAGTGAGTGAAACCCTGTTGGCCATGTGATGTGAACTCTTGTGCCCACTGGCACTCAGATGACACGGGTGATGCTTTTGTCACAGGAGAGCAAGTAAACTAAAACACCTCCTTTCCTTCTAGTATCATGTGATCAGCTTGGCAGAATAACCTTGCACTTGATGTAAGATTTGATGTAAGAGAACTGGGTAAGTATTTATTGATGGAGGGATTCAGAGAGTGATGTTACCAGGGGCAAGTGGGTGTCATAGAAACGATATCTAAGTATTGAGAGGGCGATTTTTGATGGACATTTTTATTGGAGAGATGGATTTGATCAGAAGTTTGAAGGTCAAAAGGACAAAGAAAGATCTAAGTCCCTGGTCAGCAAACAGCGGCTCATGAGCCACATGCGGCTCTTTAGCCCCTTGAGTGTGGCTCTTCCACAAACTACCACAGCCTGGGCGAGTCTATGTTGAAGAAGTGGCATTAGAAGAAGTTGAAGTTTAAAAAATGTGGCTCTCCAAAGAAATGTCCATCGTTGTCCTGTTGATATTTGTCTCTGTGGACTGATGAGTTTGCCGACCACTGATCTAAGTAATATAGGACCATTGAGATGGCCCCCAAAACTATGAGAGGCAGAAATGAATACATGGAAGATGATGGCCCAACAAACTATAACCAGTAGACTCAGAACGCAGAACAAGTAACCACAATGGAGGTGCATTTCTTGTTCGCCTGTTCAGCTCCAGGTCGGTCTTATTGGTAAACCTAGGCTGATGGAGGCCCTGTTGTCATCTTGAAGAGCCAACAACCACTTAGAAGACAGGGTGCAGCGAAGAGAAGGTGGAGAAGCCACACGTGGGTCTCCACTTTGGCGCCTCAGCGATGCACATCTTTTCTGCTCAGGTTGCCTTGGTGAGAGCTGGTCATGTGGCCCCGCCAGGATGCAAGGGGGTTAGAAGCAGCCGGTCACACTCTCTCCCGTGGAAAGAGGGGTGTGACTTTTAGGAAATAATTAGCTGTCGCTGCTTCAGAAGACAGCACAGATCTGCCTGCCAATATGCAAGGGTTCTTTGGGGAGTTGGAAGAACAGATTATAAAATTACTCTTTAAAGAGTTATGCGGGGAAGGGCTAGAGGGCATCTTGGATGATCAGTCAGGACGTATCTGCTTCCCTAAGATAGAAAACGCAAGCCTCTTAGTTTGGGTGAACATAAATGTTGGAGGAGCACAGGCTGCAGGGAGGGGCATACACCCTGGAAAAGCTAAGGTGTTGGCATGGAGGGTAAGAAGCGTGCCAACAACTGAAGAGCCGTCTGGGTAATTATGCGCCTAAACCGATAGAAGTTTGGGAAATAATTCCCACCATTCTCCCAAGCCGAGGACAGGATTTTGCAGGGAAAACGGGGTTTCCAGAGATGGAAGCCAAGGCCTGGGGTGTTTAGATGAAGAAGTCACATCACAGGCTCTATACAAGGCTCGGTGTCTGAGATCTGAGAGGGGCGGGGATGAGGATAAAGAACACACTGAGGACTTCGTCTTGTCCTAAGAGGGGTGGGGAAGGACAAAAGAGAATGCTCGGGGTTGTCAAATATTTATAACCGGTCGTCTGCCTTCATTCTTGCTGGTAATTCTCTTCAGATGATATTTGGTATACAGTGTGCTTTATTGCTTTTCATCAGCCTGGAGTTTATTTATACATCTTTTTTTTTTAACCTCTCCAAGGAACTCACCATTGCTGCTTTTAGTTTATGGTCCAATTTGTGGCTGTGCTGCACTTCCACAAAGACGTTCCTCTCCAGCTTCCAGCGAGCTGGCTTCTGAGAGGAAGAGGGTTGGTGGACTGTGGGCATGTGAGTGAGGCTGGCTGAGCATGCGAGTGTGTGTCCAAGGTTAAATAGTTCTTTTATTTCCCATATATTTTTATTGATTTCAGAGAGAATTGGAGAGAGAGAGAGAGAGAGAGAGAGAGAGAGAGAGAGAGAGAGAGAGAGAGAGAGAAAGAGAAACATCAATGATGAGAGAAATCATGGATTGGCTGCCTCCTGCACACACCCCATGCCTCCCCCTCCCCCTGCAACTGGGGATGGAGCCTGCAATCCAGGCATGTGCCCCTGACTGGAATCGAACCTGGGACCCTTTAGTCCGCAGGCTGACGCTCTACCCACTGAGCCAGACCAGCCAGGGCGATTCAGTATTTCTTAACACTGCCTTCCATTGAGGTCTCCGTCCTTTGGAATCCTGCTCCCTTCGCCCCGGTGATGTGGTGATGCCACTGGAGTCAGATGCCTGTTTTGTGGGGCAGGAGCCTCAGCAGGGGCGGAGAGAGGAAGAGTCAGAGAGCTGTGCTCTGTCCGCTGGCTCTGTGCTCAGTGGAAGCAAAGTGCCTGTTTCCTCTGTGTGTAAGCAGAAAGGAGGAACCCCACCTGTTTGCCTTCAGAAATAATCTTTTGATCTCAGAACAGAAGCCAGCGTGGACTATTTTGTGTTTTTGTTGTTTTGTTTTTCCCCAGTTGGGTTGTCTGATCTACCTTGTGCCTCTCATGAAAACAGCGTCGGGAGTTGAAAGAGTCTGCACTTGAGGAGGGGGGGGGGCAAGCAACGATGCTTTTCATCATCTTGCAAATCCGAAGCACGGATGAGGTCTTTTACTTTCCTTGTCCCACCCGGCAACGCCTGGCAACGCGGAGCCCTGCCTCGGGGAGGGGGGACGTGACTTCGTTTGGATTGGCCGTCTGTCCTGGTCCCCGAGGCAGTCCGTGGAAATTCAGTTTCTCTGAATGGTCCACATCCTCATGTGAGCGATTTCTAGAGTTTTAACAGTGATGGACAGCAAGCGCTCCATTCAAAAGTTTTCGAAATATTGCCAGCGTCATTTGATACCTGCATTCATCCTACAGGCCCATTTTGAGAAATAAGCCGAATTTACAAAGCTGGGAGGAATAGTTCAGAGGGAGCCTTTGTCATGTCCAGGGGGCCTCGCAGAGCTGTTCGGGTTGGCGGCCTTCAAAAGCCAGAATTCCTGCTGCCCAGGCTGCGTGGCCCTGGCCCTGAGCATGGTGAGACATATGGCTACGGGCCCTTTTTATTCATGAGAGACAAGAAATCTTGATAAAACTTATTACAGGGCATTGACAAATACTGACAATGTCATCTTCTGATTACTTTTTTTAATCCTTACCTGATGAGGATATGTTTTGATATCTTTAAAGAGAGAGACGAAAGGAGAGAGGGAGAGAGAGAAGCATTGATGTGAGAGAGAAACATTCATCAGTTGCCTCCGATATGCACCCCGACTAGGGCTCAAACCTGCAACCTGGGTGTGTGCTCTGACTGGGAATAGAACCGCTATCTTTTGGTGTATGATATGGTGTTCCCACCCCCTGTGCCCAGGGCGTGGTCTTCTGATTTGTGATGGGAATCCCCAACCAAGGTGCTGGTGCTCCAGTTTCCGCTCTTAGAAGGCGGAGCTAACACCGTCATTGACCTCCCAGGTCGTTTATTCACTTATGCAGGAAGATTTATTTAGTGCCTGCCCCGTCCCCCCTAGCACGCTCAGTACTCAGGACGAAATAGTGAGCGAAAAGAGACGCAATTCCATTGTGACATTTACTCGTACAGCCTGTGGGGCTGGCAGACACGCCGATCAAATGACTCCCCAAATACATGAAACTTGTAACCGAAGCTCAGACATCATACGTGGCACATACTTAGCATTTAATGCCTGAGAGCTCTTGTTTGCAAATACTATGCGGGAAGTCCTCATTTGGCAACACACCCAGATAAAAACCATCGTTTTAATTTATGTAACACAGATTTGAAAGGCTGCTCTGAGTCTTTTTTTTTTTTTAAATGTTATTTTCAATTACGGTGTACATTCAATATTATTTGTATTAGTTTCAGGTGTACAGGATAGTGGTCAGACAATCATATACTTAACAATGTTCCCCTCAATTTTTTTGGTACCCACCTGGCACCCTACAGAGCCATTACAGTATTATCGACTGTATTCCCCGTGCTGTGTTTATGTCCCTGTGACGGTTTTGTAGCTAGCCACGTGGACTTCTAAGCCCTTCCCCTTTTCCACCCAGTACCCCAACCCCCTTCCAACCTGCAGCCATCCGTCTGCTCTCTCTGTCTATTTTGATTCTGTTTATTTATTTTGTTGTTTGGATTCCACATATGCATGAAATCCTATGGTATTTGTCTTCTTCTGACTGAGTTTCACTTCGCAGATGACACTCTAGGTCAGTGGTCGGCAAACTCATTCGTCCACAGAGCCAGATATCAACAGGACAACGATGGACATGTCTTTGGAGAGCCAACTGTTTTAAACTTAAACTTCTTCCCACCCCACTTCTTCAAAATAGACTCTCCCAGGCCTTGGTATTTTGTGGAAGAGCCACACTCAAGTGGCCAAAGAGCCACATGTGGCTCGAGAGCCGCAGCTTGCTGACCACAGCTCTAGGTCCATCCACGTTGTACCAGTGGTAAGGTTCCCTTCATTTTTTATGGCCGAGTAATCCCCTGAGGCTGTAGCTGTGCACTGTGGTGGCCTGTGTTGGGGTGGGGGTGGGGGGGTGGGGGCTCACTGTGTCCTTAGGGAGAGGGGGAGGAACCGACCACATTCAGAGTGGGGGACAGTGTGGGCATCTCGCAGCACTGGGCAGGGAGAGCCGAGGCGTGAAGTGGTGGGGGCCAGAGCCCTGAGTTTGGCCGCAGGAGAGGAAGGGAATGGAATGAGGCCGGATAGGTGCGGGGTGAGGACTTGTGAATGTTTGTTTTCGCCGCTGAAGAAAGGAATTGTAATCATGAAGCTGTGGGCACCTCGGGAGGACTTCAAGCCTGCCAGGGCCATGCTTCCTCGGATTTCCATTTTGCAAGGCTGACCCCGCCGAGACCTGAGTCAGCCAGTCATGCTCTCCACACCTAACTATGAAAAAGCCCATCTAAGAAAGTGATGGCAAGGAAAATGGTTAGGGAATGCCTGTTTCCATTTAAAAAGTGTATTAAATGTATATACTTAAAAATAATGTGATGAAAATGTTGTGTAGCAGGTCAATGGAAAGAAGAACTGCAGACACAGTGTGGAGGATGGAATAGAGGGGAGAAAGTGGAATCTGAGGGTTGGTTAGGATCGGCAGTGACTTGAGACATAATGAGAAAAGGTATGTGTAGTTGGCAAAGCTGAATGACCTTACATGGGGGATGAGAGAGGATCAAAGAGGATGTTTGGGTGGGCAATTTAACAGTTAGTCCTGGGTTCCTGGAGGGAACGAGTTGGAGATGGTAGAGAGAAGCCCTGCAGCGGGGTGTGTGGAATTGGAGCTGTTGGCCAGGCACGCCTGCACACACAGCAGGAGCTGGGGATTGGCAGCTCACTACGGGGCAGATCTTCAGACTGGAGAGTGTTGGTGGTGGCTGAGGCATCGATGTGAGGGATGATCTGAGCGCACTTTGAGAAGAAACTGAGAAGTCTTCAGGGAGATAACACATCGGGCTGAGAGCGACTGTTTCCAAATGAAAATACTCTTTCAAAACAGGGACTGGCTGAGTGTGTCAGAGGAGAGATTCTCGGAGGATTTGGAAATGACGAGTCTACAGTAGACATAAGGACAGCAGATGATTACATAGAGGAAGACAGCTGGCAGGAGGGTTAGGAGAGAATGAGAGATGAAGGTGTGTAGATGGGAACTGGGCTAGTGGGATGAGGGGTGAGATTACTGGTAATGTGAGAGGGACTCTGTGGTCTTGGCTCCCCACTCCTTGCAAGGGTGAATGGGATTTGAACATTTTCTTAAGTTGAGGGAGGAAGCAGTAGAGTGGGAAAAGTTGGGAATCCAATGAGAGGTGAATTGATGGAGCCAAGTCTGGATGGGAGTAGGATTTTGTGTAGAGGGTGGGAAGGGGTGACTTAGGTGCTGGTTTTGGGGTGACAGTTGAATTCCTTGCCTCGTAAGACACACATTTCTTTAGTGGCGGGTGGGTGAGGACTGGAGCAGAGAGCTAAGAGTTATAAGGGATTGCTGAGATCCGAAACCTAATTATGAAGACAACATGCCTATGGGTGGAGGGTGGGTGAGGTAGGTGAAGGCGATTAAGAGGCACAAACTTCCAGTTATAACATATCTAAGCCAGGGGCATGTAACGGACAGCCTGGGGCACCTCGTCAATAATAATTACGTTGTATGGTGACAGGTGGTAACTAGACTTGCTGTGGTGATCAGTTTGTAATGTAAATATCCAATCACTGTGATGTACACCTGAAATCAATAGGCTGTTGTACGCCAGTTGTATTTTAATTAAAAAAGTCATGCATATGGGAGATATATATTTTTGGAGTTCATGTATCCAAGGTTTATTAGTCGTGTGTGTGTGTGTGTGTGTGTGTGTGTGTATTCCATAATGAAGGCTCATGCACATCTGTTGAATAAATGAGTTGTAGATCTTTGTAGGCAATTTTTTTTGGGGGGGGGCATTGATTTTTTGGGATGTCATTTTCTTCTGAACACATCTGGGTAATTCCTCACACTCACAGGGCGTGGGTCAATAGAATTGGAGACGGGAGGTATTTCTTGCTCAGTACATGTATGTTTAATCTTGAACTCCCCACCCTTCCATGTTAAATTAAGTCTTGAGGTGAAATCAAGCTATAATACCTTTAACTATATGGCATTTCCTAGTAGGGAGAGGACATTGGCAAAGCTCATTTTCCCCCCGTTGTCACAGGCATGACGAAGGAGATGTCTCTCTTTCTTTTTTGTCATCTGTGACTCAGCTGAGTGCTTGGCTCTAGAGCTAATGGTGATGGGCATGGAACATATATCACCCTGGGTTTAGTGTCAGGGATGGTTTCTGCTTCGTGATGGTTCTTTGTCAGATTCCTTGTTATCACCTGGACCGTCCCACGTTCAGATTTCCCAAGGCCAAGGTGAGGACTCCTTGATGGGTATTTGTTGATATTCCACATGACCACACAAGGCATCTGCTCCAGGCTCTGCCGTCAGAAGTGGGATCTCCTCTCGGTGGTACAGTTACTTGACTTGCATTAAAACCTGCCCTGGCTGGTCAAGGAGGCAGCCTCAAACATGTTTGCCAACAGTGCTCGCTGCGTGGGTCCACACAGGAGGGTTCCTTCTAGCTCTTGCGCGAAGGGGGTGTTTGTCCCTGGTCAGTGCTGGGAGGGGGTGAGCTCTTATTTTCTCAGCTCTTTTCTTCTGATCAATGGCTAGGGGTCAAGACCTTTGGCAGAACATTTCCTGTTATTGCTAACGGATTTATTTTCTCCCGGAGAAATCGGATCTTTTATACTGAGAGTGTTCCTTTCATATGAACCTTTATTATTATGTTTTGTTTTGTTTTGTTTTGTTTTGTTTTGTTTTGTTTTGTTTTGTTTTGTTTTGTTTTGTTTGTTTTTTCCAGTTGAGCCTGAAGATTTTCAGGGTTCCCTCTTTATAATCACATGAACATCATTAAACATGAAAGGGAGAGGTTGGGTGACATGCGTGGAGTTTGAGGGCTCCCGGGAGCCCTTCCTGGTATTTTGGGGATCAGTGTTCAGAGGGAGCGGTGGGGAAGGGAGCGGCTATGGCCGGTGCCAGATGGACATCCCTCATGGAATCCGTTCCTTCTCTCAGGGGCCCTGTTATCCCCGGTTTATTCTCAGTATTAATCTTGATAGGAAGGCAGCTGCGGTTCTTAAAAAAAATTCATACCTCTGCCTTATTTTTATTATGGCCCAAGTAATTTATAGATAGGCTTTCTGATGGATCTGACTCTCCCCTCCGTTATTAAGCAGCACTGAGGAATGTGGGTAATTTTTCCTTTGTGCCATATATATGCTTCCGCTGGTAGCAATGAGACAAGAAAAACTCTTTCTAGGAAAAGATGGAGTCAGTATAGGTTGGTAATATGAGCATTTTATATGAGTCCTTGTAAATAAGGTGCTAACATTTTATTTTAAAGCCAGGCATGTAGTCCCCCCCCCCCCCCTTTTTTTTAATGTTTCGAAGCCAGTCCCCTCCTCTGTGTAATAGGTTGCATTTTAACTGGCATATGGAGAAGGTTAGTGAGCTTTTACCTTGTATTCACATACGGCCTTCAGCTTAACATGCATGCTCACCCATGTCCTTTTGTGGTTCTTTTAAGGCTTTTGCATCTGGTTTACTGCCTTTTCGGTCCCTTTTGCATTTCCAACTCGATATAATTTGCCTTCATATGGTTGAGTCGCCCTCCTGCAGGAGAATTTGTTTTCTGCTGAGGTGCGTGAAAGCTGATGTATGATTTAAGAGTAGCTGCTTGCAAATGGCTGTATAATCACATCTTTTTAAATTCACGCCAGGGAATGCTGAGGTCATCTCGAGTGTATTAGTGTACAGTATCTGTTTGGGAGTCCAAGAATAAAATGCCTCTCTTATGTAGGAATACTTACATCCATGGTTATTTTTATATAATATGCTATAATAAGTTTGCGATATACATCAGATTAGCATTGACATCTTGACTGAAGGCTACTGTTTGCCTTTGGGGTGAAAGCAGAGGGCCCTTCCTTTGAAGATATTCCATTTTGTGGTTATGATGAAGAAAACATTAGCCTCATACTCGAATTAAAATATAGGTCTGGGAGGGGAATGCCTCTTTTTAAATAAATATCTATAATAATAAAAGCATAATATGCTAATTAGACCGGACGTCCTTCCGGACTTCCTTCCGGACAACGTTCCGGATGAAGCCGGGGGACTGGGAGGGGAACCCAAATCCTGGGTGCCTGCCGGTGGCCGGAGGGAAGCCCCGGTCCTGGGTGCCAGAGGGAAGCCCGGGCCGGCAGCCTGGGGAAGGAAGGCCTCCTCTTGTATAAATTTCATGCATCGGGCCTTTAGTCAGATATAAATCCTTAAGTTACAAATTTCAGAATGCTGGGTTGGAAGGAATGTGATTTCTCTCCCTCTTGCCCCAAGACCTTATCCGAAGGAGGAGTTTCATCTCCTGTGATCCTTCCCGAGGAAAAGACTTTAGCTAAACAAATGCACATAACCGGTGAGAGAGAAGTAAGGAAAGCAATTACCCATCTGTCCCTACAGAGTTCAAGCCATCAGGAAATCGCCGGAAAATGTATGTAATCACGATATTCTTGCAGTGTGAGCAAAAGCCCTCTGGGCCTGGCATGCTTTTTAAAATTTTTCATTCTTTTTTTGTTTTGTTTTGTTTATATTCATTTATTGATTAAGTATCACATATTTTGGGCCTGGCATGTTTCAATGGCCAGACCAGTGCCAGTATTTTCATGTCTTACATCTCATAATTTTTTAATCAGGTATCAGAGACAGTTCGTAAACTTTTGGGATTGAAAGATATGACTTAAAAGACATGAATAGACTTCAGATGCAGTCCTGTTTGATTGAAAGGATTACATGTTCTGACCACGGGTGATGTTTGAGTTGAGCAGGTTTCCAGTGTTGGGCTTACCCAGAATGATTGAGGCCGGTAGGGAACACGGTTCACAATATTGTAGTAACGACTCTCGGTGCCAGGTAGGTCCTGGACCCATTGGGGAACCACTTTGTCAATTTTATAAACGTCTAACTGCTGTGCTTGTACACCTGAAACTAATATAAAATAGTATTGAATGTCAACTGTAATTGAAAAAGAAAAAAAAGCAACTAAATAAAAATAATTGAGGCTTGAAATTAAGTCACTTAATCCTTCAGAGAGGATTTGTAGTTTATTGATCTTTTTAAAATGGTAGCCTGAGAAAAGCACATTCCTCTATTTCTACTGCTGGACTTATTCACAGCAGGGGGGAAAAGAACAACGGACTATTTATGGGAATGGGAAGCTTCATAGCTGACCCCAACGAGTTGATACCTGTTGGAAACCCATGTATCTATAATAATAAAAGCATAATAGGCTAATTAGACCAGACAGCCAACAACCTTCCGGACGTCCTTCCCGACGAAGCCGCAGGGGGGGCCGAGGCAGAGGCCGTCAGGGGCAATCAGGCAGGCAGGCAAGTGGTTAGGGGCAACCAAGTAGGCAGGTGAGTGGTTAGGAGCTAGTGGTCCCAGATTGCAAGAAGGATGTCTGACTGCTGGTTTAAGCCTGATCCCTCAGGAATCCCAAGAATTGGACCTAAACCAACAGTCAGACATCCCCCAAGGGGTCCCGGATTGCGAGAGGGTGCAGGCTGGGTTGAATTTCGTGCACCAGGCCTCTAGTATATATATAAAAACCTACTATGCAAAATGTCCCCTCCGACCAGGAGTTCGATTGCTTGGCTATGATATGTGCTGACCATCAGGGGGCAGTGCGGAATGAAGGAAGGCCCTGGCCGGCAGCTGGCAGCCAGGGAAGGGAGGCCCCGCAAGCAGCTGGCAGCTGCTAGGGGCCCTACCCCTGCGCAAATTTTACGCACGGGGCCTCTAGTTTAACATAAATCTTTATTGCACTCAATGATCTTACCAGTAGATCTAGTCAAAGTCTGCAGAATGCCCACTTGAAGAAGGAATGCCAGTTGTGTTTGGATCATGTGGGAGCGATAATCCTGTAATGTCTTTGTTAAAACATTTTATCTTTTGTTTTTGTTTAGTGTATGGATTGATCTGTATTAGAGTTTCTCAGCCTCGGTGTGATTGGCATCTGAGACAGGGTAATTCTTTGTTCCAGGAGCCACTCTGTGCCTTGTCGGGTGTTGAGCAATATCCCTGGCTTTGAGTCATTGGGTGAAATCCCTCTAGCATTTTCAAATGTCCTCACAGGGCAGCAGCATTGCCCCTCGTTGAGAATCCCTGACCTCTATATGCCTCTATATTTGTATCTGTGTATCTACAACTTTTATGTGCATCTATATATTAGCTTATTGGTTTTAGGCACCTGAACACGAGGTGGTCTAACAACATAAAATTTTATACTTTAGCGATCAAAGAATGGACGGTAATCCAGGAACTCATTCACGTGGTGATGGAGCTCATAGGAAATCATCATTAGAGGGGTTGGAATTGGAAAATGTGTTTGTTTTGCCATTGGTTAGTAGAGCTTGGTTACTGAACCAAGGAAATGTTATAACGGATGAAGATGTTTTTATTGAAAAGTACCGAGGGACATTTTTCTCAGTTCGTTGTTCCCTTTTTACATTTGAAACGTCACGTGGTTGTGCAGGAGGCAAGGCCCAGGAGACTTACAAAGAGACGAGAGTCTCGAAGGTCCTTACTCATTTGGTTGCAGCATGAGCTGTAAAGTCTGGCAGGACCAGGACAGTAAATAACTCGGGCTTTATCTCCTATGACTTTCCATTTCTATTTTGTTTTAAGGCTTGGTAGACTTTAGTGTTTTTTTGTGTTTTTTTGTTTTGTTTTGTTTTTAAAATATATTTTATTGATTTTTTTACAGAGAGGAAGGGAGAGGGATAAAGAGTTAGAAACATCGATGAGAGAGAACCATCGATCAGCTGCCTCCTGCACACTCCCCACTGGGGATGTGCCCGCCATCAAAGTACATGCCCTTGACCGGAATCGAACCTGGGACCCTTCAGTCCCCAGGCTGATGCTCTATCCACTGAGCCACACTAGTTAGGGTGGACTTTTGTTTTAAGGCTTGTTGCTGGGCCCACCCAAAGATTATTCCATTTTTTGCCAAAAAAAAAACATGATTTGGGAAGCTTAGAATCCTCTCCTCCACTTACATTTGTTTCCGATATCAAACAAGTGCAGTTATTATTTATTTTTTTTTAAATTTCTCCTTGCCACTTCTAACTCATCCAGATGGTCCTGCCCTTCACAGACGCAAATGCGTCTAGCTCATGGAAATCCCAAGGCCGCCCTGTGTGGGGAGAGGCCATATGCTTAGGCCTTGCTGCTCCTTCTGTGGGCCCACAGAACTTGTTGAAAAAGCTGACAGTGGAGCGTGTCTTCCCTACGTGGTCCAGCCCAGGATGCTCCCGCCCTCCCTCGGGCCACGAGGGTGCAGAAGGGGTAAACGGTCACCTCCCAAGTGGACACCACAGCGTTTCAGGTTTATTTACAAAAAAGAAATCTCCAGCGCGTCCGTCTTGAGTGATGTGTGTTTTAGAGTTCTCGAGGAGCTGGTTAGAAATATGGACTTTTAGGGCCCAACTGCGTAGAGATTCTGCGACAGGAAAGCCAGGGTGAGGCCGGGTGACCTGCATTTCCTGCAGGCAGTGGTGGCTCTGTGCTTCCTAGGGCCACACCCCGAGGAACTCTGACATAGCCTATCATGAAAATTTAACACACACACACACTCACACACACACACACACACACACACACAAAATCAGAATATTTTAAATAAATAAGTAAATAAATGTCAGCCATCAAATTTAATACTCAAATTCTTGCCCCTGGTGTTAGTGGTTGGCCTTGTCTCCTCTCAGTCTTTTACTTGGACTGCAGGCCAGACCTATGTTGTTCAGTCGCCTAAGGCCCCACCCAGCCTGGACACTCCAGCCCCACGCACCTTGGCCTCTATAGCCTATATAATAAAGAAGTGATATGCACGTTAACCATCATGCCCTCACAAGATGGCTGCCTACCACCAGGCCGGCAGGGAGGTTAGTGAGGGATGACCAAACGACTGAACAATTAGGCTGCATGGGGCAACCAGGCCAGCAAGGGGGGCAGCTGGGGGTGATCAGCTGGCACGCAAAGGCAGGGAGGGCTGGTCAGGCTGGTGGGAGGCAGTTAGGGGCAACCAGGCAGGCAAGCAGGTGAGCAATTAGGAGCCAACAGTCCTAGATTGTGAGAGGGATGTCCAACTGCCAGGATCAGGCCTACAGATGGTGCAGGCTGGGCTGAGGGGACGCCCCTCCCCTGCCCTGTGCATGGATTTCGTGCACCAGGCTTCTAGTCTTTTCTATAAAAGGGTGAGTGCATTTTCTAAAATAAAGCATTATTTTTTCAAGCTTAAGTACTCTGGCCTTTAATTTTATTAGGCTATGTAACTGTTCCTATCACCACTTCTCCCCCCTCCCGCCCCAATGGGGGGACCCAGGGTGATGGATGCTTGGTGGTTCCCCCTGTTCACTTGGATTTTAGGTGCCTCCACTGTGCGCCACTTGGCTTGCAGAACAATTCTACGTGGCATCAGTTCGCGTCTAGAAATGAATTCGATGGCGATGTATTGAATGCCTGCTGTCTATCAGACATTCTTCCTTAGCACTGGGACATCCGTGCAAACAATGGACAAGACACTCCTATCATTAGGTTTGCATTCTAGTGGCGAGGGGAGAAAGACAGTAAACACCTTGGAAAGCGTTATGGGAACAAATCGACCAGGGGGAGAGGGGTAGAAAGTGCTGCAGGTGGAGGACCGCCAAGGAATGGTATAGGGTCCTCAGAGAGAAGGTAGCATGTGAGGAAGGACACAGAAGGAGGGGAGTGAGCAGCCCATGGGGACATTTGGAGGGATGGCATTGTGGGCTGAGGAAAGAGTCAGTGGGAAGGCCCTGAGGTCTGTGTATGTGTGTGTGTGTTTGGGGGAGTGGGGCGTCTGGGGTCTTGAAGGCAGAGCGAGGAGGCCAGGACACCAGAGCAGCATGGCTCTGGATGTGTGGCTGGGCTGCGTCCTACAGGCAGGCTATCGCGGGAGGCCATGCTGGCCTGGGCTGAGTGAGTCCCATGGCGGAGGGGGAAGTGGTCTGCTGTGGGTGTCATAGGAATGAGAAACCAACGGAGGCTTTTGATGGAAGAAAGTGTGGGTTCAGGCATGACC